>NW_009715271.1:0-2997 GCF_000703405.1 Apaloderma vittatum
GGGGACGCACGGTAGGCATGTGCCAGCTGAATATATTAACCGAGCTAATTATACTCCCTACAATTTCCGTGTGGAAGTGAAGCCAAAGTAGAATTTGATGCTACGCAAACGTCTGGCAGCAAACACAACCTGGGGCTGGACCGGCACCAGGCCAGGCCCGGCACACGCGAGGCAGTTCTGCCAGCACAGACCCGTCAGCTGGGAACGCGTGCTTGTGGAGGTGATCCAGTGCTGCTGAGGACTGGGAGCTCACGCTACGGCATTAGCAGCAAAGGCTTTCAAGTGTGGGCACGGCTCAATACTTGACAGAGTTTGTCAAACCTCTGCCTTGGCTGGGACTGGCTATGAGTTTCACAGATCGTGTTGTAAACTCTTTTTAAATGTGTAAGTGCCAACAGGCAACCTCCAAAGGAAGAACAACCCACCTTAAAGTGCTAGTAACCATCCTCAGCGACAACATTGGTTCCCTCATACCGAAATAAAATCTTAATTTCACTGTGCGTTTTCTCTTGACATACATGT
This sequence comes from Apaloderma vittatum, assembly GCF_000703405.1. Taxonomy (NCBI): domain Eukaryota; kingdom Metazoa; phylum Chordata; class Aves; order Trogoniformes; family Trogonidae; genus Apaloderma; species Apaloderma vittatum. The sequence goes on from NW_009715271.1 coordinate 523, forward strand.
ATTTCGGTGTCATGCAATAGGCATGCAGCAGCCCTTAAAGTCTTACCAAAACACTGCTATGACACAGATTTTATTTTTTTTTTCTTGTGGTCTGCTGCCTCCCTGACCTGCTCAGAATTTGAACTGCCAGTTATATGGCCCAGAATCACACAGTGGATTAAAATCACAGCAGGCAGAACACTCAGCCACCTACAGATGGAGGTACCACCAACACAAGATGATGGTCAGGTAATGGTTTTGAGATGAACTCTGTGTTTCTGGCCTTTCTGGTGGCCTGGCAGCTGCACTCGCTATTCATTAGTCCAGAAAGACCAACTTTCTAGTATCAGGAGACAGGAGCCAGCATTTTTATGCTGATGAGAGGTAAAATGTTGCCATGAGCTGAAAAGTATAGACAGGAAAGTTTGCTGACATATAGCTGTTGCTGTGGACTGAGATTACATATTAAAACTGGTAAAAGGGCAACAACAAGCTTTTAATTGGAGGGATCAGAATTTTTCTTGCCCTCAGAAATGAACTAGGTGAGAAAAGGCAAAAAAAAAAAAAAGCCACTCTTAACGGGGAAACTTAACAAGTGAAAATGGCAACACTGCTGAGAACAAAAAATGCCAGGACTGTGGGGGCAGGAGTTGCCACGCTGCTGCACAGAATAGGCTCAGAGTTGCTCAGTGATACAGCTTTTTCTTTTCCCTTTTGAACAACTATTTCTCCCTTGGAAAAAAAATAGAAAGAAAGTAATGAAATCCCAAAGGGCAAGTGCTTGGGCAGGGTGTTATTTGGGCTAGATGATTTTTAAAGGTCTCTTCTAATCCAAACCATTCTGTGATCTAATGATTTAGCATCGCTAGGAGGCAAGCCAAGCCTAGGCAGGGCCTACACAGCTCTCTTGCTACAGGTATCAACGGAATTAATAGAAAAAAATAAAAATTGCAGAGGAGCACCTCAGCGCCCAGGAATTCACTTCTGACTAGTTGCCATTTAGCTGCTGTCCCACCTGCCAAACCGTGCTCTTTACCCAGCTGCTTATCTGAGGCTGCATTAGGGCTACCTGGTACAATTTAGGAATGGAAAGTTTTCACTAGGGAGAAAAAAAAAAAAGCCACCAGTAACTACGTAGCTCCATAGCTCAGCGTGAATAGGGTTGCTCTGTCAGAGAGACTCCAAAGGAAAGAGGCCAAACACCAGCTATGGCACCATCTTGGGACCGTTCCCTTCAGATCTGGAGCACAGCGGGGCACTGTGAAGCCAGGCTGATACCAGAGGAAGGAGAAATCTCAAACTAATACCAAAGAAGATGAGGCAAAAAAAGCCAACTAGGATAAATCCTTCTGAGCATGGTGACCCAGGCACAGCAGCAGCCCAGGCCCAGAGAAGCCACGGTGCTGGCTCTGGGGAGCAGACTGTGTCCCTGAATGCCCACTGTATGTGCTGAGTTGTTTTTTCATTTTCTCCCCCCTTTTATTTTGTCAGATATGCAGAGATAAAGAGAAATAAACTTTAAAAGAATAAGTGCATTTAAACTAGTATGATAGTGTGACTCCATCCTCTTTGGAGTTGTGCTGCCTGTGTGTGAGGAGGCTGAGGAGCGGGACTGCCTCCACGGGCAGCAGCCACCTTTGCTGCTGTCTGACCTGGATGTCCTCAGGTGCGTGTCCCCTTGCCAAGGTGGCATGTCCGCGCACTTTGTGGGCCTCCTGGTCCTCTCTGCACACTGAAACTTTTCTGGTCCTGTGAGGCCAGCACGAGGCTTCAGCCACATGGCTTTACCGCCACGATGTAAGGACCTACACAGTGTCTACGCAGCAACAGCCTTCCTGTGGAGATGTGGGCTTGGTCACATTATTCCCAGTGTGGTCCCTGCTGAGATGCTCGTTGTCTCTGTCCCTCCCTCCTCCTCTTTCAACTTGATCCATACACAAGCTCACTGACCACCCAAACAGGTCACTGTGTGCCTTGCACACGTGGCAGGCAGAGAAGCAGAGTCCACAGAGACAGTGAATCGGGAGTGTTTTTTTCCCTCATATTTTCCATGGGTCTGTTGTAAAGTATTTAGGCTAAGAACTAGACATCAGCTGGGGAGGGAAGTCACAGAATCACAGAATGTTCGGGGTTGGAAGGGACCTCTGAAGATCATCTAGTCCAACCTTCATCCCAGCACACCTAACCACTACACCACAGCCTCAAGTGCTAGATCTACTTTTTTTTTAAACACCTCCAGGGTTGGTGACTCCACCACCTCCCTGGGCAGCCTGTTCCAGTGCCTCACCACTCGTTCAGTAAAGAACTTCCTCCGAATATCCAATCTAAACTGACCCTGACGCAACTTGAGGCCATTTCCCCTTGTCCTGTCATTAGTAATTAGAGAGAGGAGACCAGCACCAGCCTCACTACAGCCTCCTTTTAGGTAGTTGTAGAGGGCAATAAGGTCTCCTCTCAGCCTCCTCTTCTCCAGACTAAACAAACCCAGTTCCCTCA
>NW_009715271.1:3225-7903 GCF_000703405.1 Apaloderma vittatum
CCCTACTCCCCCAGGCCCCTTTCCCCCAGGCACCTCCCCAGCCACACCTCCCCCAGGTGTACATGGAGAAAGAAGGTACATGTATATGTGCTTGTGCACACGTACAAGCATTCTGGTCACAGCTTTTCTTGGTGAAGAGCAAATCACTGCATTCAAAGCTAGGCATGGGCTAAAGGTTCCTGCTCTGCACGTGGCAGCGCCTGGTGAGTGCCCAGTGAGTGGCACATTCATGTGGCAAAAGCATTGTCACCAGCTGTGGTTTAGTAGCTTCCCAGCTGGCCAGCATTCTAAAACACAACAGTTCTTCTTCCTCAAATGCAGCCACGTACAAGCAGGTGCTCACTTGGCTGTGTAGCTCTGCCATCCTGGGCGCTGGCAGTGATGCAAACCAAAGTGCCCCAATGCCAGTGGTGTTGGTGCGCGTGTGCACGTGCGCTGCCTCGCAAGGGTGAACCTTGGGTCTGCATCCTCAAGTGGGACTGCCCAACAGCGGAGCCAGGGAAAGGCTCTGCCAGCCTCCTGTGACCCTGGGGCGAAGCACTGGGGTAGGAACCAGCCAGACGAGGGAGAAAAACTGTTTTGCATCTGGCATGTGCTCAGGTTCTAGTCTGACCTGGCAGGACATGCCACGTGTGGCTGAGCTCAAGCAGTCAGCAAGGTGCCCACAGTCACACTGGGGAAAAGCTCACCAGTCTGTCTCCCACACGCTCCCACCCATTGTGCACGTGGTGGCCAGATTTGGCTTCCTCAGGAAGGAAGGAAGGACAGCCCATGGGGCCCTGGCCCATGTGGGTCTGCTCCCTGCACTGGCCTCTCTGCACCTTCATGCTGTTTGTAGGTGCTGCTTTCTCTAGGAGCCGGCACTGACCTGGGGGGGTTGCAGTTCACCCCAGGCAGAGCGGGCACAGCCACGTGCCTTGGCAGAGGTTTCACCCCTGAACATACTTGGTGCTGCTTTGCAGTCAGGGGCCAGGCGATGGTTTCACTGCTAAACAGTAACTTTGCATTCACAACCGCGTTCTGTGCCGCAGCACAGCATTACGGCAGCATCCCAGGAGGCTGGCAATGTCTCAGCCTCCCCCAGGAGTGATATTGCCATCAAACCCACCAACCTCTTGCTTTCCTGCAAACCCACAAGCGAAGTCCGGCCTGGTCCTGCAGCCAGCATGCTGGCAGGGCAGCGTGGCAGCTGGCAGGATACAGCTCAGCATCACCCCAGGGCTGCAGCAGGCTACCTCCCGGGCTGCTCTGAGAATTGGTAACTGGCACTAGATCAAGTGGGGAGGGCAGGTCTCAGGCCCCAGCCAGCATTGGGAGAGCATGGTCTGCACACAATGTGGCTACTGGCTTCCTCCTGCTGGGAGCAATCCATCCTTTGGGAAGTGGAGGGGACCCAGGGAGGGCTGTGGCTTCAAAGACAGGCTTGGCAGGAACCGTTCCCAGAGGCGCCAAGGACTGAGGGCTCTAGGTGCGCCCCTGCATGGCTGCAGGTGGGCAGGGGGTGAGCGCACACCTCCGCAACGGGGCTTGTCACAGAGGGTGTCGGAGCTCCCCGACAGCACAGGAACCCCGTGGGAAGCGTGGGGCAGTAATGGCTGGGATGTGCCCATGGGAAAGGACTTCTCTGGAACAGGCTGCAGTGTGCCCATCCCTGAGGCACTCTATGGCCTCTGCTTATTGCTGAAGAAACAGACAGCAAAGCCAGCTTGTATGAAACCCGATTATTCAAATTTATTAACATCAAGAATTATGCAATGATGCTGTAGATTTTTTTTTTTTTATTAACAAATAGAAAACAGACTGTATACAACAGTGACCCCTACAGCACTATGCATCCACAAGGTAAAAATGAATGTGTCCTCCAACATTACCAACCCTGGATTGCTGATTTCAACGTAGCCTGGATTCTTAACATTCGGAATACATGTGATAATACAATTAGATACCCTTCCACCACCTTTATTCATAACTCAATGCACTCGAAAAAGGGCTGCTCACTCCCTGTCTTTAGTGCAAGCGTGATATAATAAGGAGTATTAATATATAGTACCATTAAATTAAGTCCAGTAGTCTTGCCACATTGGTTCATTAGAACGTCCTGAAGTAGCGGAAAGTACAATATTCTAGTGACTTTTAACATTTGCAGGATAGCAGAAATTATAGATACACCCAACCTCTGAAGCCATATGTACTCCCCTCCCCTTCCCTGCAGTACCCTGCTTTCCAAAGCAAGCCGGCCCGGCTCCGCTCTGGGGGTGGCTGGGCTTGTGCTCCTTGCCTTTGCAAATGCTCCAACGTGCTTCACTGGTGAGAGGTGACAGGATGGCGCTTGCACGCACGGAACCGTGAGATTAACAAAAAGGGCCGTGTCTCGCTCTTTCCATCCCCTCCTCGGGGAAGTGTGGGACCCACTCGCTTCTCCTGCCCCCTTCCCAGCGAGACACACCAAAAAGAGGCTCCCAAAGCCCAGAGCCTGGGATTTCGGGTCTCTCACAAACAAGGCGACAACAAATCACGTCGTGTCGGGATCTGCCAATACACACGGTCACTGGATTGGTCTAACACGCATCATAATAGGACTGAACGGTTTCCAGCTGCAAAGGGGATCGCTTCTCCAGGGGCCTCATGTGCCCTCCCAAACCCAAACCTACTCAGGAAATAATGAGGGGGAGGGAAAGGCTAAAAAAATAATTGGTAGCTTAGGTCCAGTTCCATGAAATTTCATATTCTACAGAGGATTTAAAAGCAGCCTATGGGGAATGGAGCTGGGCAGGAACCACGAGCCAGCTGCTGCAAATTACCAAGGAAGCTGCACTAAAATGGGCAGAACCAGCAGTGACTGGGCTGAAATAAACACAGGGCAGTAAAAAATGTAAAAGCAAAAGGAAATTAAAAAAAAAACCACCCAACTCCCAAAGGTTTGGCGGGTCCAGTTCTGCCTTGGCAAAACATTAAGACTTGCAAAAAATAAAAAAGAAAGAGAGAGGAGATTATAAAAACCACTAGTAACTATTTTACATGTTTAAAAAAAAGATCCCATTCCACCCACCTAAAGCCTCGCTGTGAAATGCAGTCGCGTGAGAGAGGGCGAGAGATGCGCATGAGCAGAAATTCAGCCAGAGACTGGAAATGCTTTTGGAGTCGGATTCCCTCGTTTGGCGCTGGGGCGAAGTTCCTAAATGCCGTGGTCAAAACTGGTTGGCGTGGAGGTCTTACTGCCTGGGCAGCACCTCCATCTGTACAGAAGGACTGAGGAATGGGCGGCTCTGGTTCAGAGGAACCCGTCTCCACTCCTAGACATCCCCACCGCGACTGGAGAAAAGCACTAGTTACGTTGCATAGTGGTCGAAGCTGCCGAGATACTCCAGCGCCGCTCTGTAGCACAGCTGGTACTGGTCCTGCAAGGCAGCAAGGGAGGAAGGCTGAGAAGTGGGGACACAAGGCCAGCGGGCAGCACGATTCGAAAGCCAGAGATGCTGGCTCCCGTCCCTTCTCCCACAGATCTCCCATGGGCCTGTGGAGGAGGGGACACTCACCTCTGTCTGCACCATGGCCGGCCGCTGCGTCCGCAAGGTCTTCACCGTCTGGAACATGTCCACCACCCCCTCATAGCGCATCCTCTCCAGCACGATGCTGAGTGTGATGAACACGCCTGTGCGCCCGACCCCAGCGCTGCAGAGACGGAGCAAGAGCTGCTGTCAGAGACCCACCAGCCCCAGCGAGGCTCCACAGAGCGCCCAGGAGCGCTGCAAGTGTCCCCAGCTCCTGAAGCACAGGGACCTGCTCAGTGGGGCCAGGAGAGGCCACACGGACATCTGCCAGGCAGAGGTGCTCTCTCAGCCCCATGGGGCCCACCAAATCTCCCTTGCTCCTGTGTCAAGCTGCGGTGGCACCCTGCCCAAGAACTCTTCCAAGGAGCTACAAATCAGTACCACCATGGTGCTCGGTTAATCTGGTCACCTGGCAGAAAGGCTGCCAAAGGCACCCATGGGTGTTGCTGCCTCCTCGTTCCCTTGCCTGCTCCTTGCCAGTTGTGGGCAGGAGCAGCACCAAGTGCAGGGGGCCTGGTAGCCACCAGGGTAAGTGAGGTAGGGGACATCTCTGAGGGCTGAGGAAGGCAGAGGTGGGTGCCGACCTGTCTCCACTCACCTGCAGTGCACTGTGATGGGCCCGTCCTGCCCAAACTGCTCCTTGGTCTTGTGCACCTGCCCAATGAAATCGATGAAGCCCTCTCCCGTCTTTGGCACTCCCTGTTCAGGCCAGTCTGTGAACTGGAACTGGCGGATGGTCCGTGACTGGCCGTCCTGTGGGGACAGGGGTGTTGGACATGAACCGTGGGTGAGGGGCTGATCTCGCTCCCTTCAGCGCTGGTGCTGCTGACCTGTTCTTGGACTCCCTGGCCCAGGCCAGACGAGAGGGTGCACAGCCCATGCGTGAGCCCAGGTAGGTCTTTTGGTGAACATTTGGGACCTTCCTCTGTTCTCTCACATTCATCCCAGGGTGGCTGAGCTGAGCAGGGCTTTGGGCGCCTGCAGGGTCTATTGGATCAGCACCCTGGCCTTTTTTGGGGCCCAGCTCCACCCAAGGAACATGTTTTCTGTCACACAAGGGCTCTGTGCCCAGTCAGATGTTGCACGCAGAGGCTCCAGAGCTAGGGGAGCCCATGAAAAATGCTTGC
>NW_009715271.1:7991-44129 GCF_000703405.1 Apaloderma vittatum
CGACCTGCGCCCTGGGGCTGCCGCCGCTCGCAAGGAAGGAACTTGTGGTGAGAGGAGCAGCAGGTGCAGGGCAGGAGCCCTTTCTGCCTGCAGTGCAAGGCAGCACCTTGCTTTACGGTTCTTCCAGGAGCTCATGCACACTCTATTCACTGGACTGGGCAGTGCAGAGGTGGGGCAGAGGCACAGGAGGCAGGGGAACTGGGCAGCCAGGAGTTGCACTCACCCTGGCATCCGTCACTTTGAACTCCCGGAGGATGTACTGCGGCATGTTGTACTCTGCCATCGGGTCCACCACGAAGTACTGGTACCGGGCAGAGCGCTCCGCAGGCCAGTACTGATGGCACTTCTCCTGTGGATGAAAAGCAGGGTGACACATTAGCACTGATAAGCTGCTGCTCTGCCCTTCTGCCCCCTGGGAGCAAATGTGGCTGTAGGGCCACAGGACATGCCACCGGCGGGGCTGGCCTGGAGCGGCTGGTGCTGGGGCGAGGTGAGAGGTTGTGTCCACAGGCAGCAGGAACACAGCCCCCTTCTACCCCCAGCAGGGTTCGTACCCGGCCCATCTCGCGCAGCTTTGTCAACATCACCACGATGGTGGAGTTGTGCTCCCAGAGCATCCGCCAGAAATCCTCCGTGGTCTCGGCCAGCGGTCCCTGTGTGGCGATGTAGGCCTTCTGCTGCCTGTGACAAACACAAAGGTGCTCAGACCAGCTCTCGGGCCATGGGCAGCAGCTGCTCCCGGGGGCTGGTGGGCTGGGAGAGCTGGAGACAGGGGCCCCATGCAGCAGGGAGGAAAGCCGACAAAGTAGCTGCAGAAGGCAGGTCTCTAGGAGTAGTCATGGACTTTGTGGGGGAAATAAGACTGCCCAGCACACGTCTTCTAAGCACTCTCCGTGGATGCAGTAAGCACCACCAGGTGTGTGATCCAGAAAGGCTGCTAGTCCTTGCTGGGGTGATAGTGTCCCCAGCCAGTCCCTTGCTGCTGCCCGTCCCCGATGCTGCTGCAGTGAGAGCCTTCTGGGTACCCGGGTACACACAAGCAGGCTGCCAGCACCCACCCGGGCTGGAGCAAAAGGCTGTGCTTGGGGACAATCCCAGTAGCATCCCCAGGTTCCTGCACTTTTTTCTTTCTGCAGCACTCACCACCCCTCCCGTCACATGGGGACACCCAGAGCAACTTAACCAGGTCACCCGGATCACGCACACCAGCTAATAACTAGGGCAGCGTGGAAATGGCGAGTACCGTTTTGCCAACTTCTCTGCAGCTTCCGAGATTGCCCTCGGTTCCACTGCAAACCAGGGCGTCTCTCAAAATGTCCCTGCCTGCCTGGCGCCCACCCGTGGAGCTTTGGACTCTGAGCAGGGCCGGCTCCGCAGCGTGTGGGTTCCTTGGCCACCCGCGGAGACACCGTGTGGCTTCACCACGGCGGGGCGCCGGAGCCCGCGGGACTCGGGGCAGCATCCTCCTGTCCCGCATCTCATCACATCTCATCTCTCTGTCGGTGCTAAAAATTAATGAACGTGCTGCAGGACAGCTGAAACGTGCAGGATGGAGACGGGGGCTGCTTCAAGGTGGATTTATAAGGCATCATAAAGAGCAGGGAGTGGGAGTGTGGAATGAAACAAAAGAGCTAATAACGATGCAGCATCAGTGATGTCTGCAGGATCCTGGGCCAGCTGACCTCTTCAGATAATAGTGAGAAGGTTTCTCCGTTCAAAAGAAAGCACGGGAAGAGGTAACAGTGCTTCCTGGGGTTGGGGCAGGTAGCACATGAAATGGTACCACCTGCCGTGCTGGCAGCCCTCCCTCCGTAGCATCACCAAGGAGCAAAACCAGCATCGCTCTTCATCAGCTCTAAGCCAGGACAGAGCGGCTGCAGCTCGTCTGTCAGGCACGGAGCTGCTGGGGCGGGCGCGCAGGCAGGTGGCCACGTTAATGACACAGTGCTGGGTGGCTCAAAGCCACACAGGCAGGAAGGAGTGGAGGCTGCTCCGTGACACCTTCTCTCCAGCACCTTCATCCTTCCCCTTTACTCTGTCCCACCCTGAGGGAGCCTGGCTCACTGTGGGTTTGCTGTGTTGGGATGCTCCCCTTCTGCTCTCTGCCCGCTCTCACCTCCACGTAGCCTTTCCCCCTGGCAACCCTTCCTGGGCTCAGCTGGCCTGGCTGTACCAACGTCTGTTTCCTTTGGCATTGCCTGTCGCTCCTGGGACACCACCAGCCCGTAAGAAATGTTTGGGCAGAGCCAAACTGGAAAGGCACTCCTGCACCAGATGACCCTACTTCTCTGCACAGGATGGTGACAGGAATGAGCCTGGTTTGTACACCATTAGGATTTGATGTGGATCACTGTCCAGGGACTGGCTTGGAAGATGTGGCTGCTGAGCTGTTTCCCTGAATTCTCCTCTCCTAGCACTGAGCACCTGAAAATGTGACGCCAGCAGTTAGATACAGTATTATTGCCCCACTAGATCTCAAATTTGTGCTTTCTAAAAGGTATCCTGGGCAGCAGAACTGATGATGAGCTTCCCAGCAGCCCTGCCTGAGGATCCACAGACTCCCCTCAAATGAAGACAAGGGACAATGGGCTGCTGTCTGGATAAGTCACACAGTGCAAGCACACTTCTACCTCTGGTTGCTACAGCTCATGAGGTGGGGGCAGGTTTGTGTTAGATGCTGCAGATATAAAATACGTGCCAAGGGATGCCCACCAGAAGATCCTATAAACTTCTGCAGGAGGCAGCACAGCCTCCTCACCCAGCCATGTGGGCGTCTGTCTCCAGCAATACAAACCAGCCTGACAGCACTCACTCACTCACAGCCTTCACACACTGTAACTACACGCACTGGAGTGTCTGAGAAGATGGAAATAGATAAAATGCAAGTGATCCCCAGCCTACCTCCAGGCAGCCAGGACCAGTGCTTGGGAAAGAGAAGGCAGCTGTGCCCGAGTTCCCAAGGAGGCAGGACAGGCTGGCCCAGGCATCTCAAGTGGCCCTTACCTGTACCCATCTATGAAGCTGGCATTGATGTAATCGGAGCCCTCGACACCCCGGATGGGCTGCAGACAGACTCTCGTCAGCTCATATGGCATGATGTTCACGAGGCGGTTCTTGAACTTGTTGCACGGGAGGTTGGCACTGATGAAACGTGAGGTATGTGCTTTAGAGTTGGCCAGCAGCTGAAAGAGATGGAGGCATTTCAGAGCCCTGCTGGGGATGCAGTGGTCTGGGGGCAAAATCAGGCCGCTGGCAGCAGGGCACGTAGGAGTCCCTCTGGGCACACAGCCACGCTCTGACCCAGGGACAGCTGGTGGGGACCAGGCCTCTATGGACTGGACGAAGGGCTCTGTCATCACGTTTCAAGGAGACTGCGCCCGGCTGCTCTGTTTCACAGTCATCAGTCTGGTTTTCAGTGCTGTGACAGTCACCCTGCTTGCTCTTGCTGCTGGCTTTTGGTGCATGGCTGTAGGTGACAGCAGTGACCCACTGGAGTAGCCCCAAAGCCACCCACGGTGGAGTGGAGACCTAGAGCAGCTCTCTGACCCCACCAGGGGCAGAAGATGATGCTGTGCACCTTGCTGAACCAGGGACACACACTTGGTGGTGTCAGAGAAGGAGAGCTTTCCATTTTCCAACAACGTTTCACTATTTACTGCTCACCCCAGAAGAACCCAAGAAAAATGTGAGAATTGTGACAGTTTTAGGTAAAGAAGATCTATTTTGGATTACTGTAAGACATTTTATGGTTCTTTTTGAGTCCTGCAAACTGGAGTCACAGTAAATGTGTTTCTTAGATCTGCTGGCAGAGACATTTAAACAGAAGTCCTTCTTTTTTTTTCCCCCCCCTCCTTTTTATTTCTTCCCCCACCAACTCTCTCCAGCATCTCCAGGACCACCCTTCTCTGTGTGTGTGTGTGTGGCAGCTGATCCTTGGCAGAGGCTCCCTGCAGAAGGACAGAGTTGCTCTTTGGGGAGTGATGCAGCCATGTGAGGCCCTCCTGGACTCTGCTCCCTGGGGTTTCCCATGCAGTAGACACTGCCAGGGCACAGAGAGGGGCAAATTTTATTACTGTTCTAAAGAGATCCTTGGAGAAACAGCAAATTTTTGTCTTTCTTACAACAGAGTTGCTAGAGTTGAGCCTAATTCTGTGGCTCTCTTGAGGGATTTCTCAGGGCAGGTGTCACCATGAGATATTAATACAGCATGTTCTGCTGCCCCAAGCCCTGGACACCAGGAGCTCTGGTAACCATAGGACAGAGCTGCTCAGCTATTCCTAGTTTACATAAAAAAGTCAGTATTTTGCCTCTTCTGCTCCTTTGTCACTCGGAGGGAATCCCCAGGGTGAAGCTGTTTTGCTGCAGTTCATTTCACAGCCTGCACGGTCTGCTGCCTCCCTGCATGAGCTACATTCCCCTCTATGAGTTCACTGGACTAATGCACCTCATATGAGAATATGGGCGCTTACCAGAGCTCAATTCCATCTCCAAGGCTGTAATAAATATCTGCAATTGGCATTCGCAGATACAGACAGCAAAATGTGGGCTTGGCTTCTTAAAAACAGTGTGCCTTGAAACGCTGCCATCACCAATTCTAGACACCGAGGCTTGGTGTCGAGGTGGTTAAAAGATAACAGCACTGAAGAAATGAGACCAGAAATGTCTCACATATTTAAATTGGAGCCGTTTCCAGACAAGTTGTTCACAGTAACATCAATTATCACTAACACGATCTGCATCTGATTTCAGATGCAGCTCCTGCCGCACAGTGAACTTAGAGCAGAACGTGCTGCTGAGAACTGCACATCCATCTGCCTTTTATATCCTCCCCAGAAGCTGCCAATCCAGGGGGGACCGTGGCCGACACAAGCTTTACAATTCAAATGTATTTTAAATCGCTGCCTACCTGGTTTAGAAACACACAAAAGAATAACCGACCGCAATGATCCACGACTCTCCTTTCCCAACCCCAAGACGAGTGACCCGGTGGGGCTGCGGGAGCAGAGACAGGGTCCTGGGGAAAGGGGGTGCTGGGGCTCTAACACCAACCTTGAATTCCAGCTCCATCGCAGTCACGCTCTCGCCTGGTGGCACCTGGGTCAGCTTCTGGATGTGAGCGAAGAGGTTGCGTGCAGGCACCTCGGTATTGCCACATGTGGCTGCCTCCAGCAAGGCCTCGTGGATGAAGATGTACTGGTCCTCTGTCTGCACCATGTAGTTGCGCTGAGAGCGCATGCACGTCACGTGGCCGTAGATGTCCACGGTCTTCTCGTGCTTCATCCGCTCCAGCATGGCATCAATGACAATGAAGCAACCGGTTCGGCCCACGCCAGCACTACGGGAACAAAGCACATGGCCTGAAATGACACTCTGTCCTGCAGATCCCACGCCAGCTCTGCTCTTGCTTAAGAGAGCACCCAGACCTAGAGTGCATAAAAGGGGAGCAAAGGCTGTTCCCCACACCAAGGGCTGGCAAGCTGAGCCCCAAACAAGAGGTGATGGGAGGAGTGGGGCAGAGATGCACTGGAGAATGTGGGAGGCTACTGAGCTCTTCTGTTGTCCCCTTTCACTGATGGAGCAGAAAGGACACGGGTGTCACTCTGCCAGTGCCCGGGTGGCTGGCAGCACCTCCACAAGGGAAGGAGAACTGTGTTTAACACGCAGGAGAGTGACAGCGTACATGTGCTTGAAGTCAGACCTGAAGTCCAGGCTGGGCCCCAGCACCAGTGAAGTGAGTAATTTCAAGCCTGCTTGTCCCCCAACTTGGGTCAGTGTTTCCTAACCCATAAAACCAGGACTGCCAGCCTGAGAGGGGAAAGCAGAAAAGGGAGGTCACGTATATATCCTGAGCCCATTGCTCAGGTACTGGTTGCCTCTCCATGTCTGTTGGAAGAGCAGTAGCAATCCCCAAACTACTCACCCTGAGAGCACCCTGAGAACAACAGACATGCTGTCATTGACATGTAAATACAGGCTAAGAAAGGGAGCTAGACATTTCCTCATTTATGGTGCAAGTCAGATCCTTAACAGGACTTTAATACAGCTTGTTTGTGTGTTAATTATACCCTACTCCCATCTGAAACAGAGCATGAAAGAAGAGCATTAAACACTGCTGGTGAGGCGTATACTGGAACAGCAATGATGGAGTGGTTTGTTCAGTAATAGTCCCCACTTGGCTGGTACAGATAAATCTTGCCCGGATAAGATGCTGAGCCTTGGTAGACTAATATTTTGCTTAAAAAGCTCCCTTTCTACCCTGCAAGAGAGTTTTACTGTAAATACTACATATGAATGTTTGTAGAGGGCACTGCATGTGTGTCTGTCAACAACGTGCCTCTGAAAATTATCACCTACTTATGCTGGGCACAGATCACTTCATTTTTAAAGGGTACTTGCAGTTTTGCTGGGAAAAAGTGTTTTCTGAGGCTCTCCATAAAGCAGTGCTGTTTAACCTGACAGAGCAGTGGCAATACAAGCGTCACCACTACATCACCACTGCTTGTTGCTGTCCCGTTCCCAGCCCAAGCACGCAGTGCAGGTTATGCTACTGTGAAAGCTTCCCTGCAGGAACAGAAGATTCCACTTTTAGCTGGACAGGTTAAAGCTCCTGCAGCCAGAAGACACGTGCCCAGGTGTGGCTTCACGAACACACAGTCCTACCTGCAATGGACAACCATGGGCCCAGCATCTGGTGGATTACAGGCCTTGACCCGTCGCAGGAAAGCTAAGATCGGGGTGGGGTATTCTGGCACCCCGTGATCGGGCCAAGCCATGAACTGGAATTGCCGCAGCTCTCGCTTCTCGCTGGAGCCATTCTGTTGAAGACAAAAAGGAGTTGTTTTGCATTAGAACACTCTCGTCCTGGGATGAGAACCCACCGATGGGGTAACAAGGTACCCAGCTGGCTGGGTAACAACAGGCACATGATGCTGCATGTGATCATGCATGTATTGGGCTTTTGCCACTGAACAATGGAAGGCAAAATGCAGGCTTCTTGCAGGACTTCTGTACACAGACACTCTGTGGAAAGCCAGCTGATAGAGAAAGCAGGCCAGCTCTGTGGGAATGGAGCAGACAGGAGCAGAAAGGAAGGTTCTGCACAGCATGGGGTCACTACCCATGTACTTGCTGCACATTCAGGGAAACACTGGCATTGGGCATGGAAAGGCCACAGCAGCCAGTTCCCTCCCTTCTCCTCCTCTCCATTGTGGGTCTCTGTGATGGCTGATCAGCCCACGTCCACAGAGTCCGCCCTGCTCCTGTCTCCTCGTGGCCGAGCAACCTGTATGCAGCCATGCCCTGGGACTGCCTGGGTCACTGCTAGGGGTGAGACGCCTTCCTGGGGCGCGAGTGTGTCCCCATCGCGTGCTGCCGGGCTCTCTCTGCCGGCGTGGCCCAGACTCAGTTGCACACAGAGGCAGCCCCGCTGCAAAGCCCGTTTACATTGCTGTGACACAGCGCTGCTAGCGCTGCCCCCAGGGATTTCCAAACACTAATGAGGTACACAGCAGGCAGCAGAGAAGGGCACACACACACGTCAGCACGCCCCCTCCATTTGCATTATTGGTGACAGGAGTGCTAAAAATTCTCTGCTTCCCATGTCGTCCCTCTAATGGGAGGACAGCTGTTACATGCACATTTTCCAGAGGCAAGCCTGGCTCCCACTCTTGGGCCCATCAGAAGGTCTGCATACGTAGAGGTACCCTGGCCAAAATCCAGTGGTGGCCAGATACACAACCTGCAGCTGGTGTCCCACTGCAGCCCAGCTGTGAGAAACAGTCCGCGTGCGGACCTGCCACACGCTTGGCCAAGCCACAGACAGCGGCATCGGGGAGCGGCTCTGCATAGAATCATAGAATTGTATCAGCCTAGATCATCGAGCCCAGCAGGCACAGCCCAGCCAGCACCATACCTTGTACAGTGCAAAGGTGCGGACGGTGTAGGTCGCCAGCTCGACTGTGTCCAACAGGGTCACCTGGATCATCCCATAGGTTTCCGTACCCCGGCTTGGCCAGTACTGGTCACACTTTACCTGCGGGGAGGAGAGGAGAAAGGGTCAGTGCTCGGTTGCTGGCTCGGGCATTTGGGGTGAGGAACAGGGCTCTGCCCTTCAAAGGGTAAACACAGAAAAGAGTCACTGTGCAGGGGCGCCCCAGACACCCAGGTTTCCTTCTCCTGAGGCATCCCAATCCCCAGCAGAAAGGCAGCACACCGTGGGCTCCTTTCTACAAGAGTCATATGCAAAGAGGGATTTTTTTTTTTCCTCCTGGAGCCACTAGTGCGGAGCAGAGAAGGGGCCAGGCCACCAGACACAGCAGCAAGAGCAGCACCAAGTATGAAGTCAGTGTGAAGCTATCGCTAGCAGTGACCTGTGCCTGTCATCGTTTTTCTTCTCTGCCTCCTGTTTGGGTCTCTGAGGCTGCACTTGAAGCATGCCCCTGCCTGAGAGCCACCTGGGTAGAGAGAAGGTCAGCAGCTGTGGCTTGGTGGGAGGAGAGCTGGTGAGGCAGAGCAGGGCAAGAAGTGGTTTCTCTGGTACGGCTCTGCTCAAAGCGCAGCTGAGGTGAGGGAGATCCAGTCTCCTCACCAGCTCCCTGCTATCCCAGCCCAAAGTCCTCGACCCACAGCATGAAGCCGAGACAGGACACCGGCGTGAGTCCAGCGTGATACACAACAATACAACAGGCAGTAGCCTTCTCCTTTACACCTCTAGTCCCCAGGGCTGACCCTGTTACCCTTTCTGCATTGCTGTAGACTCAAGTGCATTGAGCATCCCCAAGAGATGCCTACCTGCCCTTCTGGTAGGCAGGGAATCCCTGGAATTCTATGTCTTCCAGGTGTTTTAAGAACTGCTCCACAGAAAAGCACAGATACCAGCTCAGACAGACACAACTTGTCCTCCACTTGTCAGAAGACATGGGCTGTGGCCAAACCACCCCTTCTGCCCCTTTCTGCAGTCAGCACTGTCCCATCACATAAATACTGCTGCTCCCTAGAGACCCCGTGCCCTACAGCATCCTTTATCTTCCCCTCTCAACTCTGCAGCCAGAGCACTTGGAGCTCCTGGGCACAGTTTCTGCTGCAGCCCGTTTGGCAGAGAGCTCTAACACTTCCCCAGGGCCCATCCCTCTGCTCCCTTCACCTCCCTGTGCATTCCTCCCTGCTCACCTGCTGATTCCCTCCTCTTCACTGCTCAGCATTTGCAAACTACTGCTCTAGTTTTGTTCTCTCCAGTCCCTATTTAATTCAGCACCCTGAGCATCCCTGTTTCATCTGGCACCCAGGTCTCCTCCCACCCCAGGGAGCCACAGTGCCTGGCTGACAGGAGGAAAACTTCATTCCCACCCATGTGCACAGCACTGGAAATGGTTTCCTGCCCTAGGAGAGAAGAGTGAATGGAAGATCATCTGTGCTTGTCAAGGAATAGTAAACTTAATTATTAGCTGAGCATGTTTACGGGGGAATGTGTGCGAAGGGAAACAACAGGCTTAATTAAAAATCAATGAAGTTCTGCCTTTTAATTGAAGGCACTCTACGCAGGGTGAGGCTTGTGAGAGCTAAGAGCCCTCACCCTGCACTCTGGCTGCTGGAGTGCGGCAACCTGGGGTCAGAGCGATGCATCTGTTCCTGCTTTTCTGGGGCTGCTCTCGGTAAGTTCTGCCTGGAGCAAGGGTGACCTGACAGGGCACTGCAGGTGCCCGCATGCCCAGAGCAGCTCTGCTGCCTCCTGCCCAGGCCCTCCTGCTGTTCAGGCTGCCGCGTTGCCTTGGGTCTGTGCTCCCGGCGCGGCAGGCCCTGCACAAATCTCCAAAGACACCTCTTCCTCGCTCAGCAAGAGCAGCCCGTTATTTTACACTGACTAGCTGCAGAGCGAACAACTCAGAGGTCACAAACCTTATTTCACGGCTAAACTGATCCTGTCCTCGCAAGCGTGAGGCAGCCACACCTCTGGCCACCTGAGTTTGCCTTGCCTGGCTTGGGCATGGCGTGACCCCTCTCTAAAGGAGCAGAGGGCAGAATGGCTTCCTGAAAACACTGGGGACAGCTGCTTGCTGGGCTGCCCTCGGTGTGGTTGGCAGGGGATGTTTCAGGGGAGCAGCACAGCACGTGCCCATGTCCGAGCCCACACCTTGGGGAGAGCAGTCCCCTCCTGCCACCCACATGCTACAGGGCTCTGCGTGCTCGAGCACAAAACAAACTTCAGAGGAGTTCCCTGTACAGGATAATAGCAGCGCCTGGGCTGGTAATTGAAAATTATTTATTCATGACCAGATAAGAGTCAGTCACATTTTCTGCCAAATTTACCCATAATGTTTATGCCCCATTTTCAAGCTCTGTAAATTTTATGCTGAAGCCGATGCACTGTGGCTCTAAAGCAGATAAGAGATGTTTTCTTCTGGCAGCGCTTGCTTCTCATTAACTTAAGGAGCACACTAATGTCCTGAACAGCCATTTACTGCGGCTTTGCTGAGTAGTTCCTGTCCCTCCCCTTTGACACCCTGTGCCCAAGAGCAGCCGGGCACCTCTCCTCAGCTTGAGAGCTGTGCTCTGCTCCCGGCCCTGCTTGCAAGCGCCAGATGGCATCGCTGCCAGCCAGAGAGCTGGAGCGGTCCGTGGCTGCCAGGCCCCTCTTCCCCAGAGCCCTTGAGCACCAGCCTCTTTGCAAGAAGTGCTGGGGGAGATCACACCCCAACGACGGCTGCTTGGTGCTCTGGGCTGGGAGAGAACAAGCCACGCCGCTGCTCTGGGAGACCTCGTTCTGCTGGGCTCCTGGGGATAGCCCAGAGTAGGAGAAATCCTGCTTTAATACCTTTCTCGTGCAACACACCCCGTCTGGAACACAGCACACTCGAAACTTCAGGAAAGCTAATCTACAATGTGTGTTTTTGAACTGCCATCAAATGATTCTGAAACTGATTGTAAAGCTTTGAAGGCAGCTAAATTGCACAATCCAACCATTTCTATCCTTTATGTGCCTCTCGCTTTGTGAAAACATGAAAAAGGGAGGATGATTTGGACCATCAAGCCAGCTGAAATTGCAGACCATAAAAGCTGATGCTCTTTAAAGATTTTTTCCTCCTGCAGCTCAGGAGCCCTTTAAAGCAGTGTCACCCCTACAGGGCTGCAAAGCTGCTGCTGGTCCCAGTCAGCTTATCTACACACAGCACTGCTGAGGGGGACTGGGGAAGTTCGTTTGGGAAGGCAGCACAGCCTGCTTTGTGCTGGGCAACTCGCCATGTGGCCCTGCTGCCCACCCCAGGCTCTGCAGCTGGAGAGACAGCCCTGTGCCCCTGCCGAAGCCCCTGAGCAAGGGGACTTTCAAGCAAGGTCACCCGTGGGTAACGCTGTGACACCACGTGACTGCCTGGAGAAGTGCTGTCCCACAGCAGCGTGAACATCAGTGGGCAGCAAAGCTGCAGGGACCCAACGGACTGCATCAGATGATGTTTGAAGGCTTCGGAGTGGAGTAAACTATAAAATAGTGACTCATGCTGAAAACTGCGAGTAATGAGCAGTGACCAGGATCTTCCTTGGTCCCAAAAAGGTGTGGTCCTGAGTGAGCTTTAGCCATCACCAAAGGGACATGAGGAAAAGCAGCACAGGAAGGCAGCTGAAAGTCATCCTGCCTTGGAAAATGCTGAAGAAGCCAACAAAAACCCCTGAGAAAATAACCTACTGCAAAAACTCACATCCCAGCTCCCCACCAGGGCCCTCCTGTGAGTGGGTGCCTGAGGGTCCAGCACACATGCTCAGGAAGCTCTTGCTGTGCAGGACTGGTTCGGCTCAGGAGCGGACGGGGCTTCCTCATTGCCTCCCCTGGCAACCTGCCCCTCCTGCAGTGCCCGAGAAACTGCCCATTTCTCATTAGTGCTGGGGATGTGCCAAAGAGCCAGCAGGGCAGGGGCAGGCAGTGCTGGTGGAGCAAATGCTGGGGTCTGGGTCCAGTTGGGTCAGCCTAGAGCCCCTGGGCAGCACATCCTGGCAAGTAGGCTACCTGCAGCTTCTGTGAGGGCTCTGGTCATCCCCTGCCCATTACATGGACTCAGAGTGTCCATCCTGTCACCAAAGGCCTGACCACACACACCGTGTTTGGGACAGCAACCAATATTGCAGGAGGTAAGTGCAGGATGACACGACAGGGAGCGTGCTGGGGGGAGATAACACAGGGCTCAGCAGAAGAGGCATCTCAGGCAAAGACAAGTGCCTGTGGGGTCAAAGGAAGCCCGTTATCTTCCAGAAGCACGTACCTTGGAGTGCCTTCCTGTAACTAAGCAGCCCAGAGTTAAGTGAGTCAGGACTTCAGGCATGGATTTACTTGGCAACCTAAAAGGGCTTCTCCTTGTACTTCAAATACATGCTCCATCACTGAAATGTGAAGCTGCCAAAAAATCCCCATACAACCTGCAGCTGGTGGATCCGCAGCTTCTGCTCTTGCTTAGGCCACGTGCTGAGCCCGGAGCCACAGGATGGGCCAGGTTAATTTACCTCCCTGTTTGGGCTGGGGTGGGTGACGTTGGACAGAGCAGGCAGGGCTGCGCAGTGGGAAGCCCAGTGCAAAGCTGGGGTTGCATCTCTAGAGGCAGCTCGTCTCCAAGGAACACTGTTTTCGGCTGCAGCCTGGAGGGCATTTGTAGAGCTGGGGAAGCCCATGAGCAAAGCCTATTTTCACACTTGCAGGAAAAGCAGAACTGTTTTGCTATGGTGATGGGTTGTTCCAGCTGCCTGGTCCCAGCCAGTGTGGGCTAGGACACCCCTGCGAGCATTTCAGTGCTAAAGCTTTGAAACGGAGGGAGAGCATGCAGGTGAAAGTTTTAACTAAATCCAAACTTGACAGTTTCTGTTTCTCAAGAACGAGCTTATTGGGCTAAAAATAACCAGTGTTTCACAGCTTGAGCACACAGCTCCTTCTCCTGCCGTTGGCATGGCAACACTAAAATATTCTGCAAGTACAAATGCTCATCACTAACATTTTACTTTTAGGAACAAACTAAATCAGGAGAGGCAAACGCTGCCTCCTGCTTGGGCAGGCTTTGCCCAAAGGGTGCATCTGGGCATGGGAGCACTTCGGTCATGGCTTTTGAACTCCTGCTTCAGGGGCTGAATAAAAATGATTGTCACAAGACACCATAAGCATCATCTGCAGAGAGGCCCCTGCTCCCTCCTCTCCACCTCACGCCTTCCCCACGGTTTGCAGGCAGCTTTGCATTTATTACATCAGAATATCTAATCTTTGCAGTATGAGCTGATTGCTTATACATGTTGTCATTGGACAAAGCACAAATTAGTCCTGTTGTTGCAATGAGACTCTGTCAGCCATTCCCCTCCGTTGCCAGAGACACCAGGGTCCTGTTAGGCTGCAGGATGTGCTGCTGATATCACCCACCCGTTGCAGCTTCTCAGCTTCTGGGATGCAGCCCCCAGGCTTTCATGGACTGTCAACACTCCCCATCTCAGAGCTTTCCTTTCTCCCTTTGGCAGGGAAAGGACAGCGCACGCAGACATCAAGACAGGGGTTAACAAGCAGCACAGTGACAGGCGGTTTTGCCACCCCTTTTGCCCCACAGGGACAATCTTACAAGGCATTTGTTGCTGTGGTGCCTGCAGTACTGAGCCACATCTCTGGACCTGCCTCTCCCTGGATGCCCTTACGCTGTAAAGGGTTCCCCTACCTATCTCCTAACCATCCCATGAGCTCCAGAAAAGAGAGGAAGCACACACTGTACCCTGGACTTCTCTTCCAGCCTGGTCATCATGACTATAGTTGCCGTTCTCTGTTCCCACACCATTCTCCAGAAGTCGCTGAGGGTTTCTGGCAGAGGTCCTTGTGTGGCGATGTAGGCGTTCTGCTTCCGATACCCATCGATGTAATTGGCATTGATGTAATCGCTGCCTGGGACCCCTGTGGAGAAAAGAGGGTGAAATATTACTCCAGCAGCAGCCCAGAACCCTCTGCCTGGCCCTGCAGGCACCGGAAGAGGCTGACATGTTCACAAAGCTCCTGACAAGTCTCCTTTACAGGGTGATGCCAGAATCTCTCCCAGGGACCCTGCAAAGGACAGGGATGGTGCCTGAACAAAGAAGAACCCTTTGTAACTCCCACATTAATGCAACAAGCAGGCAGGCAGCACCACAGCAGAGAGGCAGCTGCCACCCGCACACAAAGGGAAATTCACAGGCAGGAATATTGAGAAGCTCATTTGGCCCCAAGCAACTGATTGAAAAAATTGTCTTAAATTCACCAGCTATTTGTTACGGTCCTAGAGCACCTTTTAAAACTGAGGCTGCTTCATTAGCTGGTCTCTATTAGCAGGGCATGTCAGGCAGGGATGTCTTCCCTTCCCTCCTGCTGGGACAAGTGCCCCAGAAGAGCCAGAGACGTTCCTCCCACCACCACTGAAACCATCCTCAGTGTGAGACCCTCTTCTGCTGCCTCCTGACAGAGGCTCCTCCAGCTCCCACTTCAAGGAAACAACTTCCTCTTAAAGGCCTTTACAATGCAAACACACAGTTACTAAGATAAATGCGGCAAAGCAGGGGCCTGGGGCTGTGTTTCCAAACCCTGCTCAGCATGGGCTGCCCAGACTGCAGGGAGGGAAAGAAAAATCCTTGTCTCCCAAGAAAAGTGCATCTGCATTTCATTAGAAGAAGGAAATAAAGCTGGGGTTGTCTCTTCGCCCTTTTGTCCTGCAGAATTTTCTACAAGTCCCAGCAGTCTCAGCAGAAACAAAGTGCTGGTGGCTCAGGGGGAGCAGCAGCAGCTGGAGCGCAGCGGCCGGCTCCTTCGCCATGGGCGGCAGGGACCTGGCAGGGCGCTTTGGGAACGGTTCCCAGGAAGACACAGACACTACTTACAGCAACTGAGTCAGGCTGGAAGACAGGGATTCCACCATGTGCTCACCCCACAGCTGTCTTAACAGGCTTTACCCATGACTGGCCAGGCCTTTCGAATACCTGCATTGCTTAACAGGCCTTGCTGTGAGGGACCATTTGGACCCTCTCTTCCTCTGCAGTGGATAAGTAATGCATTAGCATTAGAAAATACTCTTCCATCCCAAGAAAAAGGATGCTAATGACTGCAGGGCTGCAAAAAGCCAGTCCCCAGTGTCTTCCCCAGGCAGGGGTGCACTGAATTAGCTGCATCTTCCTCAGCCCTCATTAGTGGGCTCAGTTCTGGTGTGCAGAGCTGGGTGCTGATTTATACAAAGTGTGAAGAGATGAGCCTGGGCTTCACCATCTGGGCTCTAGCTCCTCTGTGTGCAACAGGAAAGCAGGGGCAGCTCTGCAGAGCCCCTTCTCTCTTCAAGCCAGCCAGAACATACATTTTATCATGCTGACATTGGATCTACTTTGTGGTGTTTGCCCCTGCTTGACTGAGAATACAGAAAAAGATGATCCCCTGCTATAGCTGGGTTCAGCCCTTTGCTGAGGTGCCCGCTCTGGGGTTACTCTCACCATCGATGGAGGTCAGGATGACACGTGAGTGGTCATAGGCGATCACGTTTGCATAGCGGTTTTTCGGCTTATTCACTTCCAGGTTGGAGTTCTCCCAGGTGAACTGCTGCCCCGGATCAATGGACTGTGGAGAGAAAGAGATGGTGGGAGTCAGGAGTGGTTACAACACAGTGGGACACTTGGCACACAAGTGTTTCAGTCAGGAAATCTGCATCATCCTGCACACCCTCTCCCCAGGCCAGAGCAGCTCCCCTGGGTGTCCCCAACAGCAGCGTCAAGCCAGACCACACTGAAACCCAGAGGCCAGTGGGACCTGCCTCCTGTGACCTGCAGGCAAAGAGCCCCTGGCTAGGGCAGCCTGCTGCAGATGACTTTACTTCCACTTTCACTGTGTGCTTATCCTTTCCTCGGGAGCTACCCATCAGGAGAAATTTGGTTGTACGCCAGGACTCCAGAGAGACCTGACTGTGCAGTTCTTGACCTAGCAGTTTTATTAGCTATTGAACTGCAGTCTCCTGAAATATAGCAAGCCCTGGGTGTCTTGTGCCCCAGGAGCTTTGGGTATTAGTGTCCTGCAAGACAGCCTATGAGCTTTTGCCAGGGAAAAGTCATGAAAATTGATAGGTCACTATCCACTGCTCCAGCCACTTATGCAATGTAAACATCCCTCGTTTGAGTTAATAGAGTGACAAGGAACTATAAACCTGGAGAAGACACGTGGTTATAAATCTTGGCTGAAGGCCCACAGGCTGTGCAACTGCCTGAAAAGCATACATCCCGATCCCACCTGCGTCCTCGGCCTCACACACCCAATGCTTCTCCCGTGAGCCATGTGCTGGTGCACCTGGTACAGGGCTCCTCCTCAGCCACGCAGCCCCTTCCCAAAGCTTTTCTTGTCATCTTTGTCCATGCACAAAACAACGTGAGAAAGGACCATCCCCAACCCAAAGCACCCCTCTGAGATGGGATGACTTTTTTGTCTGAGAGATACATGAAGCTCCCAGATAAGACAGCTGCCTCATGCAGGGACTTGCTCTGCACATGCAGTCCTGGGCAAGCCCAGGGCAGGCAGCTAGAGCAGAAATCAATCATCTCATGAACCCCCTCCCCCTGAAACTACCAACACAGCCAAAGACATCTTAAAATCATGCTCCAGCTCAGGTTCCTTGAAGCTTTGCTGGCCCACAGGCCAAAATACTGAGGAAACAGGCCAGGGGGAGCACGGCACGTTATTCTCTCTGCAGGCATCTGCGTTCATCGCTTGGCAGAGAGCCACATCAGAAGGTTTCTCAGGCAGTAAAATGCCCGCAAATCTGTCAGCGCTGGATCAGCCAGGAGCAAAGGGCTGAGCCGGGAAGCACAGCTCCCCCACACTGAGTTGACCTGGACAACCCTCATGGTCCTTCTGCTCAGCCCCTTGCTGTGCGCAAGGTGACACCCATCACCGTCCCCTGCTCTCCTGCACTGCTGAGCAGGCACTTCCCAAGCAGCTGGCAGCGGGTGCAGGTCCCCAGCCACAGGCAGTGCCTGTATTGCTACGCCAGCCCCGAGGGCGCTGTGGCAGGCACAGGGCACAGGCCAGCGTTGTGCTGGGAGGCAGCGGCCTCTCTCCCCGCAGGAGCGGGCTGCCCGCAGGCAGAGGGGCCAGCGCCGACGAAAACGCAGAGGAGGATGTGACATCACCACGATGCTAATAGGTAGTTTGGGAAATGTAGGATGTAAATAGACATTTCCTACAGAAAACCTGTAATTTTCTATTATCAGTGTAATAAGCAGGCAGCAGCAGTGCTCAGAGGCGCTGCAGCAGGGATGGTGGGAGCGGAGACCACAAACACTGCTTCTGGCTGGAAACGCACCGGCCTGGCTGCCACGGCCCCTGTGCACTCCTCTGCCTGGGCACAAAGACATCCCAGCAGAGGTCACGGCTCTCTGGGACGCTTCATTTTGTTCAGGCACCTCTATTTTGTTTTGAGGCTGCTCACTGAATCAGGTCTTTGGGTGCTTTGTGCCCTCAGCTGTGTGGCAGGGATACTACTGCCCAGCGAATGGTAAGGCTGAACTGCAAAACCGCAAGAGAAATTATCAAAGGCATGAAAAAGTAAGAGGAACAAAATGTATAAGGACTTTCCTGTTTGGAGTAGAGACGAGTGAGAGAGGTTTTCATACCAGTCTAGTCAATCCAGAGCACACTGACGGAGAAGCACAAATAGACAAACTAAAGAGGAAGATTCACCAATGCTTATTAAAGACATAAACAACACTTGTTTTTCAAAAAGGCGGCCTTACTGTGCACACAGACAGTGCAGAGAGCTGGCTAGCTGGCGGTGGAGCTGAGATTGGCCCTGGAGGTATGAGTGAGCGTTGTCTTGCTCGTGAGGAACAACACAAGAAAGCACCAGCCCTGCTTGCACCCTGCGAACACTCGCCCGGTGCCGGGCACAGCTGGGTGCTGGTGTGAGACCTCCCTTCGCAGCAGAGGCAGGGAGAGCTCAGGACCCCTCTCCGCACTCAATCTACACCGTAAATCACTGCCAAAAGGCTGCAGGGCTGCCCAAGCTGTGGGGTGCAGTGTGCTTTGCACAGCAAGTCTGCATCCTGGCACGGCACTGGAAAGGGTTATTTCCTGGGGGAGACAAGGCTGCCAAGCGCCCCCAGAACCGAGAAGGAGCATCAAGGTGTTGCCATTAGGGTTAATTGCTTTGATGTGTAAAGAGGATGTGCAGAAATGGTCTAATAATCAGCAGCCTCTTAAGAGGGCAAACAGGTGAGAAAGTCAGAAGTAATACAGCACCTGAGTGCAAAGAGGCTCTAATTAAATACTCCTGCAAATTAGCGACTCATTTAGAAGTAAAATGATTTAATTTAAACTCTGGTGATGAATTAATGTACACCTGTTCCCCCCTTTAAGGCAAACAAATGAGTAAATAAACAGGAGGATGATGGGCTGCTTGGAGAGCAGTTGAAGACCTTACACAGAGCGGTGGTTGTCAAGTCTTGTCCGATCTCTGTACGACGACCTGAGTACGGCAGCACCGCCCTGTCTCCCCACCTTGCTCCACAGCTGCCTGGGCACTGGGAGTCTGCTCCTGTTGCTGTACGGGGCTCACGGGAATCACTTAATCCCTAAACTTGATCAGAGTAATACTTTTGATTCATTCTTCCTAGAAAGCAGAAGAGCTGGGAAATTGGAAGGAAATGAGCCAGGAACAAACTTAAAAACTATCATAATTTTTAGTTTTGCTTTGCTTTAAAGTGACAGGGGAGACATTGTAAGACAGAGACGTTGTAAGACAGCAAGTGTAAATTAAGAAAAAGCTCAATTAGTGAAACTACTCCTTCCCAGCATGAAAGTGCAAGGAGCAATCTCTCCAAAGTAGCTCAGGGATCCCTGCTGCTACTGCCATCAACATAAAGACACAGCTAGACCATTGAAACGGGGCTGGAAAAAGGCTCTTTCCTCGACAGATTCGAGAGCACTTTACAAATGCCTTGAAAACATCCCTGAGTGCCAGTTTGTCTCTCGGATATGTTCCACCTTGGGTTTGCTTTTCCTCTGTGCAACTCCCAAATCCCCCTGCACGCAGAATCCCCGCAGCTGCCTCCGCTGCTGGCAGGCATGGGCAGCCCGGAGCCGGGCGGCCGTGGCCCTGCAACGCGCAGTAGCCCAGAGGCTACGGAAGGGTACGGAGAGGGGAAGGCGCTCGGGTTGCAAGTGTTTCCGGGCCTCCTGTGAAATCAACCACATTAGTACAGGCATTGACCACTGTCAATCTGTGCCGTGTCTCGAATGAGGACATAATGCGCTCCTGAATCAATTGCTGGCAGCACTTCAGCCTTATTATTCTTATTACCGGAACGTGAGCGCTGCGTGCCTGCCAGGCAGTTTCCCGATTAGCCCATTAAACCTACGACACGCGGCTGGCTCCTCAGGTCCAGCACCTCCTGGGCTCACTGGCCCCCAGGACCCAAGCAGCCCTCCCACTGCGTGAGCTGCCTTGCCAGGGCTGGGGAGATGCAATGTCCTCAATGGTTTTATGAAAAATGCAAGTGAAGACGGGGTTTGGGCAGGCCATATGTGTTTCTCCCCATAGCGAAGTGTGGAGAAGGAGCTGCAGCCTCCCCAACTCCACTGGGAAGCAGGAGCATAGTCAAATTTCAGGCACAAATTAAAGATTATCAAGCACCAATGTCTCATCACCTCCAGCCTGCTCTGCTCCCAGGGGCTGTCCACTGGAGGGACATGCCAAAAGGACTGGGCACACAGAGGAATGGCCCCAAGCTGCAGTTTGGACGTAAGGAAAAAGGTACTGCAGGATTTAGCCCAGAAATGGCAGC
This sequence comes from Apaloderma vittatum, assembly GCF_000703405.1. Taxonomy (NCBI): domain Eukaryota; kingdom Metazoa; phylum Chordata; class Aves; order Trogoniformes; family Trogonidae; genus Apaloderma; species Apaloderma vittatum. Next base: position 27,780 of record NW_009715271.1, read on the forward strand.
AGCCGTAAGGGAAAAAGGCCTGCTTGGAGCCAGTCTGTCCCAGCAACAAAGGGCAGAGCAGCACTCGGCTTGCTGGATCCCATAGCGAAAGTGCGAGATGTGTGTGTGTGTGTGTGTGCACGCTTGCTTGTACCAGTGCAGGTACCCCCTACCCCTGAGCAGGATCCTGCCCCTCGTCCACAGGCTGCAGCGTGGGCAGGTGGCCCACAGGAGGAGCTCCAACACAGCTGCAGCATCCACCACAGCCCTCAAATAAATAATTAAGCAGCTCAGCCTGCCTTCTACTTACTTAATTCCATTAATCCCACACTGTAAACTCACTACAGCTCTCACTGTACACTAAAACTGAAATATTCTCCTGGTGTGGAGGGGCCAGGAGCTGCTGCCAGACCCTTGCACTCTGTTTCCCCCAGCTCCGCTGCGTGCCCAGGAGAGCATGGTTGGGCTGTGCTATGCCCCACACCAAAACACCAGCAGCAGAGTTAACTGTGCCTGCAGCCGGCTCAGCTCCCAGTTCAACCTGTCCTGTCACACCAGCTGGTCCAGCTGGGATTGCTCCTTGCCCCTCGGGGATGAAGGCTAATCCACAGTTCAGGAGCAGGCTCTTCGCTGCAGCCAGCGCGCAGCTCGCTCTGTGCCGGCTTTGTTGCATGGGCTGCTTGGTCATGCAGGCTGGCAAACTGGTGTGAGCAATATTATCTGTTCTCTGACCTGTGGGAATGGAGGCCAGACGGCTTGGAAAAATCTCTGCCACCCACCCTGCTCCCTTCGCAGGCATTCAGGGAGGTGCTGACAGGTCTTGTTTAGGGTCACCTGTGTCTAGGTTACCCTGCTATAGCTTGCACAACCAAGGTGAGTGCCAGATTGATGGCTCTGGGCAGCTGGCCTCGGGGGTTGAAAGTGCTGTTAAATATCTACTCTCTGCCTGAGAAGCCATCATTCCTGGAACGTGAGCCATCTATAAACAGCCCTGCACCCCACCGAGATGTTAGGCTGCCAGGCTGCTCTGCAAAAACACTTAAAATGCAACTATCCTGAAGCACAATCAAACAGTATATGGGCCTTGGGGGTTCATCTGTGATGCCTTTGTCCCTTGGCTCTCCCTGCTCAGCTGTGCTACGCCGAGTCACGCCATGAGGAAACAGAGTTGGGGCCTCTGTCTTTTGAAGCTCTGCAAAGGTTTGGGGCTCCCACAGTCCCAGGGTGAGCGCCAGGACCATATCACCACTTAGTGACTGCGATTGCACAGAGTCTGCTGAGCTGTGGTTCCCTGCCTCTAGGACTCCCACGGGGGCAGCACAGCCAGCTCCCCTTCTCACCTCCCCTAGTTCTGCATCCACTGCAGATTGCCTTACTCACGCTGTGCCCATGCTGCCCTCCAGCCCTCTCACTACCGGCCCCAAAGGGAGCTGCTGCCCTGCCAAACCCAAACCCACAGGGACCAGGATGAGAGGACCCCCACTGCTGCAGCAATCCTGCACAGGCAGCTGCTGTTCTCTGCAAACTCCAGTCCAGGATTTTTCTCGATGGCATCTCAAATGGGAAATGACTGCGCTGGTCCCCTCCACATGCGAACAAGGTGCAATTCCTTCTGTTTTGGGGTCTATCCTAGTGTCAAGACACTGTACGAGCCTCTCACATTCAGTAATTTCTAGCTGATGAGGAGCAGAATGCATGGGAAAAAATTACATGCAACAATCAGCTTCTTAATAGCTGCTTCAACATGAGAAGTACAACTGATTGGTGCTCTCAGCCAGCCATGATATTCTAAAGAAAGAGAAATGAGAAAAGAGAGGCTCATGAAAACAGCTAAGAGAATTTACTTAATGCTCATTTTTTTCCAAAACAGTTCTCACAGCTCAGTATTACGCTGCAGGCTCCAACCTGCGCAGGGCCAGTGTGAGGACGGGGGCGCACAGACACCAGACCCTGATGAATCCCCTCTGTGCGGCAGAGGCACAGGCTGCCTGTAGCGCAAACCCGGCTGAACAGTTCAGGTGGATTTGTAACAAAAAGCCCAAGGCAGATACGACTGCACACCTTAGCAGCACTAGCAGGATATACATGAACACTCAAGTAACTGGAAGGAAAGCACATTACTCCTTCAAGTATTTCCCAAGTTGCAGTGTAATGCTGCAAACGGTGAAGGCTCAGCCCCTCTGCGGTCAAAGCAGCAGTTCGCAGAGGGACGGCAAAGCCCTCCACTTGGCATCCTGAAGCAAATAGTTCTGCATCTTCCTCATACACACAGCACACCCTTTGAACTATCTGGAATTCATCCCTTCCCTTCTCAACACAGAGATCTGCTTTCCCTTTCCTGGCATATATAATCCTACCTCATGGCAAATGTTCTGATCTCATCTCATAAATCAGTGTAGGTATGCTGCAGGAAGGGGAGACCACAGGCACAGGCAGATAACAATTCAAACAGAAGTGATAACACATGCAAAGGACACTTCCCAAATTTATTCGCTCTTTAATACTAGTGGAGGATTTATTTACAAGTCCCCTGCAGCTCAAGAGGGTCTTGCATGTAAGCACAGGAAAACACAATCCTGCCACTGCTGCTCTCACGGTTGTAGAGGAACTTTCCCCGACTTTAAACATTTTCAACCTAATCATTCAGCCCAGAGCATGGCGAGAAAGGCAAGGCAGTCCCCGTGCAGGTCAGCCCCTTCCCCTCCACGTGTGCACCCCCTTGGCAAGTTGTCCTCCGGGGAGGGCAGGACTGGAGGGGGTCAGGCTGGAAGAGGTGCAGTGCAAGACGAAAAGGTTCACCAAACGCCTTGTGGTGTGAGTAAAGGCACCATGGGTGGTGGGTGCAGACAGTACCCAATCCAGGGGCCTCACCAGATATAAGGAGAAGAGTGGGAGTATGATTCAGCGGCACAGGGGAATTTGCAGCTCAGGATTGTCAGGCATGGGTAGGGAGAGCTCCATGCAGGGAGGGCAGCTGGGACTGCTCCCAGGCAGTGGGACATCAGCGGAGTTTCTGGTGGCAATGATGCCGAATGGCATAGGCTAAATCCCATCAGCATGCAGGGAGAGATTAGATGGGGGAGGTGGGAATGAAAACTCGAATCCATGTGTGTCAGAGTGCGTAGAAAGCAAAGCTTGGAATGCAGATGGAAATAAGGGGCACGGGATGCTGCGGACTGAAATACCTCGGACAATCTGCATGAAGGGCAGCCCTCACAGAGCAAGAGAACAACATAAAAAGCGACAGCCCAGGCAGGTAGACATGAACTCCCATTCACTCCTAAGACCATACCCATGGTGGGAGCACTGCGGGCTGCTGTGTGATCAGCTGCAAGACCTTTTCCCTGTACAAGCCATGCTTCAACTGCTCAAGGCAAGTTCCCACCGCTCTGGGGCTGGCAGGGAGAGCTGGCAGGCTCCCAGGCCTGGCTCAGTGCCTGCACAGAAGATGCTCGTGCAGGGGAGGCATGGCTCAGCTTTTGAGCCCTTGCTGCTGGGGGTCCTGGCCAGCACCACTCTGTGCCCACTGCCCGGCACGCCCTCACGCTCACCTCCATGCTTCAACTGCTCAAGGCAAGTTCCCACCGCTCTGGGGCTGGCAGGGAGAGCTGGCAGGCTCCCAGGCCTGGCTCAGTGCCTGCACAGAAGATGCTCGTGCAGGGGAGGCATGGCTCAGCTTTTGAGCCCTTGCTGCTGGGGGTCCTGGCCAGCACCACTCTGTGCCCACTGCCCGGCACGCCCTCACGCTCACCTCATACTCCTGGGAGAACTTCAGCCCGTCGTTGGCCTTCAGCCTGTCGATGTTGTCAGCAAGGTCCGTCACGGGGATGGGGGGGTGGTCGCGCATGCCTGCAAGCGAGACAAGGAGGGAGGAGGGAGAGGAAAATGGTTACAGCTCTGCACAGCTGAGGAAGGCTCGAGAGCAGCATGTGCACAGCAAACCCAAAAGGTGGGTGCAAGGCGGGCATGTGTGACTATGTGAAGCGCTGGGCGGGATGGATGGGAAGTCGGCGAGATCACACGACATGCTGCACGCAACTCTCGGAGCACATGGTTTGGTGAAACAAAACAGAAAGGTGATGTGCAGAATGTGCATGACCGGGTGAGCATGCTCGGACAGTACAGCCACCGGGCACACAGAGCAGGCCACGCAGTGGGCAGGGGGCTCAAGCAAGCCCCCGGCAGGAACGGGCCAAGGATACGCTGCCAATGTGCTTCCCGGGCTCCCGCACGGGCTGAAGTTGAACACACTGATTCTCTGGTGCTCTCACCGTCAAGGGCTGAGGCTGATCTTCTTGCTTATCCCTAACAACGGCATTAGCCAAGAGGAAATCCGCCCAGACTTGTACCAGGGAAAACCTCTGTGGTGCATGTGCACAGCTTTTTTGTGTAGGCAGATGCTGCCTCAGCCCCTGAGGAGCTAAAGAAAGATGGGAAGGGTCCCACAGAGGAATGGCTGCTCCCCTGGCTGGAGACTGCACAAGGTCCCCAGAGCTGAGGAGCAGCTCTGCCTGCAGCTGCACAACTCAGTGCTTTTCGGTGGTGCTCCAGAGGCAGACTCAGCTCCAGGGCCCAAAATCCAAGCTCCACTGCGCTGACTCGTGGAAGACACCATGTGCTTTCATGTGCCCTACTGCAGCTTCTGGGAGGCTGCTGCAAGCTGTGATGCTTGCCCTGTCTAAAGCAGGGATGCACAGCATGATTCATCCTGGGCACAGCCCAAGCCCTGCTCAGGGGAGAGGCCTGGAGGAGGGATCCTACAGGTGCCCCACAGGGGATAGGTACTGTGGGGGTGTGCAAGTGGGATTGGGAGGACTCCTACTGGGGCCTTGGCATCCAGGGCTCAACCATCACCTCTTTCTCTGAAGCTGAGGTGGTGAATTGGCAGAACATGGCATGAAACATCTTATCCACAGCCTGGCTCATCCAAATCTCAAGGCTCGTGACTCCATCGGCTGTTCTGTGGGTTTCCCAGAAACCCCACGTGGGTAATAACGATTATTAATAGGCTGAAGCTGTTGATTCACACTCAGGGAGACAGGCTGGATCATGGCCAGGAGCTTTTCAATTGCTCAGGAGCCTCAGCGCTGCCACAGATGGCAGTGATGGGCCACTGAGGTGATGGAGCAGTCCCCAGGCTGGGTATGTACATTTTATACAGTGGTGGCAAGTCACTAGGTGATAACATGGACGTGTTACAGCACAGCCACTGCACAGCAGGGCTCCTCACGCCACTGCCAAAAGCATCTGATGTCGCTGCATATAGGCACGACCTGATCCAAATCACACTCATCCTTCTATCACTTGACAACGCGGAGCTATCCACGGATGGCCTGAGAGTGCACGGACAGATCGAGAAGGAAAGAAGCCTCTTCTGCCTTATGCTGAGATCCTCCTGCAAATGGTCCTCTGGTTGCCACTTCACCCACCAGGATTCCTGAGGTGGTTAAGCAGGCTCACCAAGACAATGCTCTGATTTCTGCACAGTTTGCTCATTGGTGCCAGAGCTGCAGAGGCAGCTTAGGAGCAGCTTTGCAGTGCAGAATTGTTCCTGGTGAGCAATTGAATGAGGAGAACAGTGTGGGACCAAGGCAGAAGTGTACGACTGGAAGAAGAAAGAGGCTAGAACATAGCCACAGTATGTGCTTATCTGAACATAGTCATGTATGAAGTAGGGCAGAGCCACGGGCCAGAGCAGAGCTGCAGACATTCATCTCTGCTAAGAAATACAAGGGGGGTGTCTCCAAACTTCAGTTTTGCCGGGCAAAGGAGTGTTGCAGCAACACAGGAGCCTCAAGAGCAGGTGGGAAGAAAGAGGTGGTTGGTATTCCGTTATGGTGAGCCTAGAACAACCGCCACTGACAGCGTAGGGAAGACAGAGGAGATTTGTACACGCTACCAGGACTTCTATGTGCTCTTCTGATGACTCTGGCAAGAGGACAGTGAGCTCTCCACCAGGCTAGAAGGGCTCAGAGGTCTAATGATGCCTGCAGGGCTGCAGACTGCAAAGCCCTGGGCTCTGCTCCTGGGGGAGGCATCTATTCTGTGTACTTCTCCCATTCCTGCGTGCACACACAGATGTCTTGTACATCAAGCAGCAGGGAGGACATGCTTTTATGGTTGCTTGAGGGTGAACTCGAAGCCCATGAGACGAATGATAAAGGGGCAGTCACACCTGTGGTCCTGGAACTACTCCATCCAACCTGCTAGAGCAGTAAGTCCCTGTGCTCTGTGCCTGCGACTCTGGTGCCAACACTGTCAAGCAGCCCAGCTGTAGAGCAGTTCAGAGATCATCATTCCCTGGCACCTGCTCTGCCTCACTCTATGGCACAGGCGATGCAGCCTACGGAAGCTGGTTTGCCTGAGGTAGAAGGGGAGTGTGTTCAACCACTGGGCTGCAGAGCATCCTTCCATTTGCCCACTGAAGGTTTTTAGCTGGCCAACCCCTCCAGAACGGCCAAGGTTACCTGTCCCCATGCGGGGCCAGCTGCAGGCCTGGTGCCACGGCAAAGCGTGGCATGCCACTGCGAGGGGGCAGGAGGCCTGGCAGCAGGAGAAGAGCTGCCGCCGGAGCGTCCTGGCAGCCCCAGCACCCAGAGCCTTCCCTTCTGCGCTGTGCTGCGGTGAGCTGCTGTAGCGCTGTGCAAACAGTACCTGAGCCTGGCCCCACACATGGAGTCTGAAAGTGAAATCACTGCTGTTCTACAGTCTGCTGTGAGTGAAGGTGACCTTCATGACATCGAAACAAAAATTACAGAGACGAGAGAGAAAGGGAAAGAAAAAGCAAAAGGTGTCAAAAGATAAATACAGGAGTTAAAACTAACTTGAAGTATTCGGGCAACTGGGGACACTGGCACCTGCAAAGAAAAGAAACGGGGCAAGAACAGAAATCCCATTAGCCTTTTGTCATCATTGCAGAGGTTCAGAAATGGAAAGACAAAGATGAACAGTTGGACTTGATGATCTTAAAGGTCTTTTTTAACCCAAATGATTCTACGAAGACACAAAGAAAAGCACCATCCGCCACAGCACTGGCAGCCTCCCTCCTGCACAGGACTGGCTGTGGGGCCCGGGGCTGCTCTGCAGCTCAGCTGGCCATCACGCAGCGGGCTCTCGGCTCCGGCCAGCCTGACGCTGACAAGCGCGTGGAGCTGCAGCTACTCGCAGGGGAGTGAGCGCACACGTCTTCACCTGACACCAAGAGCTACACTTTTCACTGCACACCACTGTCCGCGGCCCTGTGCCCAAGGGGAGCCAGCAAGCACAGGTGGATGGCAGCTACAGGGGACATCTGTGCTGCTCGGTGGCCAGGAGGAAAGCACTCAGTCCCAGCAACCTCTACTCAACGTCCTTGAGCCTCCAACTCACAGCTCATCCGCAGCACAACTCAGCCTCACTTCACGGCAAACTGGGACACTGCCTGGTCCCGTATCCTCTCAGTGCCTTGGCACAGCAGTACATTAGTACAGGGAGGCCAGCAGTGGGGGAAATAACCCTTGTCTGAAGTAGAAACCACAAAAATGAGAAAGCTTAATATTTAATAACAGTAGATCGATTAATTATGCATTAAACAAGTTTTCCCTGCTCAGCACACTCCAGCAGGGACACCAGCTACCGAAGCGTGCAGGGCTGGTGGCCAGCCCCTCTTGTCAATGCACCCACGCAGCACTGCCTAGACCTCTGGTGGGTGACAGGGCAACAGCACAGACCCACAGGGCTTAGTGGGTTTTCATGCCTCCTCATTAATGAGGACAAGCTCGTCAGAAGCTGGAACAGCCACTTCTAGCTGCACGACAACCACTTCCACCCCTTAGAGCCTAACAAGTGATGTAGGGGAGTGGAGGGGAGGAGAACATAGTGCTGTCACTTGGTGAGGGAGCATTAGTTACAGCATCCCAGGGCACTGCTGCCGTTCTCAAGTGAACTGGGCACTTTGAGTTGTTTTTGCCTCCCCAGAGAGCTCTGCGAACTTAATAAATGAGTCAGCATCTTTTGCTTATTCTCAGACATAGGCAGGAAAAGAGAAATTCCCAGACCTCGCTTCTCTCTGATGGCACCTCTTGACCCTTCTTACAGCTCTACTAAGGGATACTCTTGTTGCAAACACCCTGATCTCGATGGAGATGGGAGTAGGCGCCAACCTGATCTGTCACACTCCTCCAGGCAATGTAAAACCTGATCATATAGCAAATATGGCCCCTGTCCCTGGGCAGCAGAGATAGGTCACAGAAGCCTGTCCCCCTAAACAAGCATCCTGTGTCCTGGAGCAGCCTTGTTCAACACCTTGCTCTTCCTCAAGAAGCTGCATGCTGTTGCTGACTGCCTGCGACCTCCCTCCCTAGTGCTGCTCCCAGTAATCTGCCTGCTGAGATGTTCTTCCTCTAGTGCAGGTGCCCCCCTTGCTCCCCACGGCATTTGGCTCCCACGCTGCAATACCACGCTGGTCTGGCTTGTAGCCAATTAACACGTCAGGGCTGCTGGCAACTGCCAGGTTATCGCTGTATCCTACCTGTGAGATCTGCCATCAGTCCTGCCTGGGAGATGCACTAACTATGTCACAGCTGCTCTGGCACGGAGTGAGATGTGCTGGTGAAGCCCACCCCAGGTCTGAGCCAGACCGCTGTGAGCAGCAACAGGTAAGGCTCCTCTTACCCCCCGCTCCCAGACACAGCAGGTTTACATGAGGAAATGGTCCCTTCAAAACTCTCCTGTTAGATTAAAGCTCTTAGATGAATGAGCAGCAGGAGGAAAAGGAAAGTAGGTTACAGACCAGGAGGAGCTGCAAGTTAGAAGAGAGCTGTATGTGCCTCATTTATGGCTGAACTGCTCCCTCCATCACAAAAGCTCAAGCGCTCCCCCACTTCATCTAGGACTTGGACTCTCTGAAAGGCTCTGAATGACTCAGGGCGAGCCTGTCTCTGATCGCTACAATGGCAGGTACTGTGTCTTCGGTGCCATCAGAGACACACAGACACAAAGGAGCAGCACGAGACCTTTCCGCAGTGTTAAGTACAGTTGCCCGTGCGGACTGGCAAACTAGCTACACCCTGAGGCACCACAGGCATGACGAGATGCTCTGCAGTGAACAGCTGCATGCTGAAAGCAACGGCTTTTACTGCACTATCATCCTCTGCGTTGAGACCACCATGACCAGCAGTACCCTCCATCAGGCCACAGCGCTGGCTGGGGAGCAATGTGGGCTGCAGGTCGTTCTTCACCTCATCCGTAGCTGAGCAGAGTAGGAGAGTTAGCACAACAAAGACCCCAGGATGAAGCTGCTTGGAAACCATCAGCAGCACTAGGGCTCTCTGCACCTCCTGATCCCCCTAGATGCAGCCCCTGTGGTCGGCACTGCACCAGTGGTGCTCAGTGCTCAACCCCAGCCTGGACCAAACCATTGCAGCACCGAGGAGCAATGCAGGTGCAGGCACTGGTGAGTTCTCCCAGCTCTGCACGGAGGCTCCTCCCAGCTCAGGACAACTGCACTGAGCTTCATGTAAGGTCTCACACACACGTACAGCTGTCTCCATCCAGGTTCCCCAGTCTTGTGTACCCCAGTGTTGCCGTGACAAGGCCAGGGAGAAGGATTTGCAGACCAGAGAATGGACACGTGGATATCTTTAGTCTAAGTCCTCTTTGTTCTTCTGTGACTGAGAAGGTGCAGAGCTGCTGGCGGGGAGGCCTGCCACTCCTGCTCTGGGATGGGGACCTGGGGAGGGGAACTGGAGGAGGTGGGGCATGAGGGGATTAGCTGCTTCCTACCTGGAGTCTGGTAGTTGAGCCGCCTCATCTCGACCGGGTCAGAGGAGTGGGCCAAGAGTGAGTCCTTCAGGCCGATGGAGTGCTCATCCTTAGAAGAGGGGGAGTGTGCCCTTTTCCTATGGACAGAGAGGACAGAGACAGGAAGGTGAGTTTTGGCAGAGACAAGCATGAACCACCCTGGGAAGGAGTCTGGGTCCCTGCATCCCAGACACCCAGCTCCATCCCAGGTTCCCTGGGACTCTGGGAAAGTCACATCCTCTTCTGTGCCTCCAATTTTCCATCTGTGAAACAGGAAAGATCATATGTAAGCGATGGCAGAAGTTTGATTAGTGAGGCGCTTCTAAATGTGATATTCTGCATAATATTTATTAGAGAAAAATCAGATAGATGCAAGATATCATTTCCTCTTACTTTCTCTAGGAACTATTTCCTGTAGTGGAAGGATATAATAAATTTTTTTTTCAAGTATTAGAAATATTTAAATATAGAATGCTGTAATATAATACTGTAAAGGCTCTTCAGGGTGTATTTTATTGGGCCATTAATACATGTCTTGAATGGTTGAAGGCACCCAAGGTGTGTATTAATGGAACAATAAAATACACTGTTGTCTCTTCATGCTATATTTATGCCTAGAGCAATGCCACCACCTCAGGCTCTTGCTGGAATTCACAGGCAAAGCCGGGACAGATCCAATCAAAAAGCGGACAAGTGAATACTAAAAAATATCTAATACTGCAAGAAGGGTTTCTAGAGATTCTTTAAGTCCCACCTCTTGCTCTGTATTACAAATACGGTAGAGAGGGGTGTTGGGCATGTACTCTCTTCTGAGTCTGTGCTGGGCCGGATGCATTGCCAACATGCTGAGCACGCGGCAATAGGCAGAGACTTTATCTTTTGGCTAGAGCCCCAAAATAGATTTTGCCTGATGGCGAACCCCTCCTTGACCTGATGTTTCCTGGAAGAGAGGGAGCTGCATCACTGCTAGCCTGCACAAATGCTCGCACATTTACCAACCTGCAAATCACAACAGTCAGTCTCTGCTTTCTACTCTCTTGAGGGGCACTTTGAAGCACCCTGAAGTGCTGCCAGGTTCTGCACAGAGGCAGCTTCATCTCTGGATGGTGGTGACCCTGAGCCACGTGTGATCAGAAACGCTCTGCACAGGCACAGGGAGTCACCACTTCCACAGGGAGCTGTGCATGCTGGGCTGGCACTAGTGAGAAGCAATTAGGGAAAATTTAGTGCAGAAATCATGAGTGAAACCTGTGTTCCCACTGTGGCCCAAACCACAAGCAACTTCCATCTGCAGCCCACGGCTGCATCAAACACTGGAGCTGTTCAATGGGGAGAACCAGCTTGTGAGCCTTACACTACTCTGAGCAATCTCAGTATCTCGGAAGCCTTCCAGCTGCCTGGACCGAGACAAAAGAGCTGAAGGACTGAGAGCAGTGATAGAAAGAAAGGAGAATTCATGGCAAACAAATAAAGCAGTGTTTCTCCTATCAGGAGCACAGCAAGATGTGCCATGTGCTACTGTGTACCAGTCCCCGAGCCCTTGAGCAAACTGGGACAGCTTTTCTGGGAAATGGGCATAGCACATGGCTGATGTTCATAGAATCACAGAATGGCCTAGGCTGGAAGGGACCTTAGAGATCATCTAATCCAACCTCCCTGACATGGGCAGGGACGCCTCTCAAGCAGATCAGGCTACTCAAGGTCTCATCCAACCTGGCCTTAAACACTTCAAGGGACAGGGCATCCACAACTTCTCTGTACAATTTACTCCAGAGTCTTGCCACCCTTGTACTGAAGAATTTTTTTCCTAAGATCCAATCTAAACCTGTTTTCATTTTAACTTAAATCCATTTCTCCTTGTCCTATCAGTGGACACTTTTGTAAAAAGTTCCTCGCCAGCCTTCCTGTAGGTTCCCTTCAGGTACTGGAAGGCAGCTATTAGGTCCCCCCAAAGGCTTCTCTTTCCAAGACTGAACAATCCCAGCTCCCTTAGCCTATCCTCATAGCAGCGGTGCTCCAGCCCTCAGCTTGTCTCTCCCAGTAGCCTAGTCAGGGCAAACCTCCAGATCGCAAGCTATCCATTGCCACTGAGCTTCGCTTCATTCCCATTGTAGATCTGACACTGTGAATATGCTGCATGGATACCTTTGGGAGAAAATGCCTCTTACGAGAAGACGGACAGCAAAAACCTGTAGGTTAACACTGCACCCCTCTGAGCATGCCGGTGATGCTGGGAGGGAATATGCTGCTGCCACGTGGGCTAGGACGCAGCAGGAACACCATCAGGTCTGAGCACAGGTCTGTGCACCCACACCAGACTCTGGGACAAAGCAAAGCTGAGCACAGTGCCTACGGGACCCAGATACAGAAATCCCCCCTGGGGCCATTTTTCTCCTGCTAAAGACCAGCAAACACTTTGTTTCTTACATTTGCCTCGTATTCCCTCAAAGCTTCCTCACTACAGACTGCAAGAATGCACTTGTATTCTTGATGGAACAGCTCTCAGTCTGAAGTGACTGAGAAAACAAAGATACCCCTACAACTGATGGTGGTGTCTTTTTTTGTTTTTTGATTTTTAATTGCAAAAACCATCTGGGAACTGTCTCCTTAAGAGCTGTGAGAGGCTGACAACTGCTAAGAGGCTGATACCTTTGAGGAAACAAAGTCTTTGTAAACGCCTAGCTCCCCAAAACAAAGATGCCCCTTAGTAGCTTCAGGCTTGATTTTTAAAAATTGGAAAGAGACTTGAAATTTTAGCAAAACAAAAAGATAAAATGGATTCATACCTTTCTTGCTTACTAGATCCATGGAAAAGCAGAAAAAGAAGAAAGGAGATGATCACTGACACAGAAAGGCACTGACTGCACACGTACAGCAGAGCTCCATTTCATCAGACAACAAAGCCAGCTCCCCTCCCTGAGCCACAGATACATATGTAAATAGAGAGCCCAGGAGGAGCAGAACCTGGGAGCTGAGCTGATAGAGAACGACCTACTGTAATTGAACAGGCTACATGAACACATGCAAATGCAACCTATGGCTCCTCAGGAGGACTAACAATCATCTCATGCTAGTTACAGCTCTAGCAGGACTGCTCTGCTACGCAAAAGCAGGCGTCTGCTTCAGCAGGGAGCACAGAGATAGTCCTGATCCGGATTGAGAGGCATCAGTAAGTGAGCTCCTATGCTGATTTCAGATTGTCACATCCATGCCCTGTTCTCACTACCATGTTCCCCAGTCAAAAATCACAGTAGTAAGGAGCATCTGCCAGAGATCAAGCAGGCATTTTCCACAGAAAACTAGTAGTAAAGATGTCCTCAAGGCTGCAAATCCAAGCTGTAAGACTAGAGAGCAGTCACACCGGTGTTAGGGACAAAGTCATTCTCCTCTGTCCCACTGCTTACATGTTTCCAGAATCCACAGCAGCTCTGTGTCCTGAGGCTGACAGTAATTACCTTCTGCACACCCAGCCCTTCTGCTCTCTTTACAAAGCAGCCCTCTGCCGTGACAGGTATTGACCCTCCTCCTCCCCATAACCACCAGGGACTGTCTATCAGAGCACCCCATATCTAAAAGCGACAAGGAGGGTCTTGAAGGTGCCACCACCTGTAGTCCTTATGCCATAACTGCTACGTCCTGGACTGAATCTCACCTTTTGAAGAGGAGTATAGCAATGACAATGATGATGATTAATATCACGGCCAGGACAGGTCCCATCACCCACAGCATCTCCGGTTCATCCTGCTGCTTTGCTGAAGCCACTTCCATCACAATTTCATCCGAGTAGGGGCTGGCTGCATATCTCTTCTGAACAGCACACGCAGGAGAGGGAGAGAAAAACAAGTGTCCATTATGCTAAAGCAACAGTTACATCCCTGAAATGTGGAGGTCTCCCCTTGCCTCTGGCTAGGAGGGAACAGTTGCGCTTCTCAAACCCTGGTAACACACCACGGGATCCTCCCTCCCTCGGCATCAGTGGAGGTCACGCTGTGGAAACAGTCTCTCCCTGGTGTGAAACATTCCCAGTGCCAGCAACTTCCTGGCTGGCAGACCTGGCCTCGAGGTGCCAAACTGGAACAGCCCAGCTAAGAGCCACTTGCCAGCCCTGGATTCTCTCGGAGCCAAATCACAAGCTTTTGAATCCCAACCAATTGCGCAGTGGGGCTGGCTGCTGATTCCTAAGTGGTTTACAATACCTGCTGTGCTGATATCAACACATCTCTCCAGGACAGGGCTATATTAGGAAAACCCCTGCTGGGCTAGGCGCTTTTCTTAAAGGAACAAAATGACAGGAACATTTTCTACCTGATGTCTCAGCTCTGATAAACAGACCTTGGGAAGGGACTCACGCTTACAGGTTCCTTTCCAGAGCCTTCTGCAGTCTGGCAGCCCAGCAATTTATAACGCGAAGGGACTGCTTTGTGGCCCCACCAGCAAAATGTGATTAGCGAGACCCAAACTCCTCCTGCAGAAAAATGACATCGCACCTGGCTTGCTCTGCTGCTGCCGCAGCTTATAGAGCTGTGTTGTCCCTTCACAGCTCAGCCTCACTGGGTCAGAAGGCTTAAATGCTGCAAAAAGAAATTGCTTCCCTCTGTTAGAGAGGGCCAGAGCTGTATCAGTTCAGTGCCTGTGGCTTTTGAGCGGCACCTGCCGCTTGGCACTGGGGAGTCAGAAACGCTCTACTCTTGCCATAGACAGTTTCAGTCACTGAAGAGGTGTCTGTGGATCTATAAATCACCTACTTTAGGGTCGAAGTTTAAACAGGCAACTCATGTCTGCATGCATGTGAGGAGAAGAAAGGGAAAAATCAAGTGTGTTGGTGTCACATAAATGCGCATCTTGATCTCCTCTCGCAGGTGCCCTTGATCCCAGCCAGCCTGGTTTCACACATGCATGGAGTACAGAAAATGCTCTTATCTGTGACATCCTTCTGGCAGCACACACAGGGGCAGCATCCTAACTGCTCTCCTCAGATTTATCAGAGATGCCACTGGCTGGAGGGGGAGCATGGGGGGTGGTTGCTGCTTTGTCCCTGAAACCTTTCATCCCTCTGAGATCCTGTTTGAATGACCCTGAAACAGCCGCTGGCTCCCAGTTCATCCCAGAGAAAGTCTGCATGGGATCACTGCAACCCATTAGGCTCTTCCTACGCTCCCTCATCCAGTTCAAACAACAGGACAGGCAGTCAGCAACAGCTCTGTCTGAGCATGGAAACACAAGAAGATGCTACATCAGCGGTGACAAGACGGGGCAGCAGTGCTGGGGCTCCCTTTCGTAAGGGCAATTTGCTTCTCTGTGAGAAAGGCACAAAGGCTTTGCCTGTGATTACGCAGGAAGGTCAAGCTGCATTAGGTGGGGGGAAGGAGCATGCTGATCTGTGCAGCGTGGTGACACGTGTTCATCTCAAAGCTTTGTGTGAGGGGCAAAGATTCATATTTTTGCAGACATACTTTGGAGATGCCTCCTTGCAAGTGAAGGCAGAAGCAGGAGAGATCAGGAAGACTGTTATCTCAGTGGCATTTCCAAAGGCAGACTGTGAGGTGCAGGTGCCCCTGTTCTAGAGATGGTGTTTCAACCACACTCTCCTTTGCCTTTGAAGAATGGCAGTGTTACAGTTGCCTGCTGACACCAGAGACACAGCAAGCAATTTAAGAGGAGCTGAGCGGGGGAGATAGTGCACAGCCTTGGACAGATTGCCTCATGCTTCAAATGAAAATGGCTGCAATGCAGTGGGGGATGCAGAAGGGTGATCTCTAAGAGCAGGGTGTAATAACTCTGCTGGCTGGTGGTTCACTGGAGGGCTGTGGCAGATCTATGCTCAGGGGGAGATGATGATGATGATGACGACAGCCTGGGATCAACTAGTTAAGGTCACCTCTTCTTGACACGGATTGCCAGGATAGCACAGCCTGAGGCCTCTGCCTTACCTTGCTGTTAACCTGTGATGTTCCTTCACTCACCAGTGTGCACATCTTGCCACAAGAACACGTGAGCTGGATGAGTAATGAAGAACTTGACCAGTCTTAATGAGCCATTACAAGCAAATGAGGCTGAGGAAGGAAGCCTCACCTTGGAAGCCGACCAAAGGATTCTGTGCATCTCTATTATTTCCATTATTTACACACTGGCCGCTGCTATTACTGCTGCCACCACCACTCCTACCCTCCACGTTTACAGCTGGACACTGATGCCGAGGTCTCGCCCTGCTGCTCCCTGCTTATTGCATCGGCTACTCCCTTTCCTCTCGGCTACTTCCCTCCCTCTCACATGCCCAGGCTCCATGTGCCTGGCAGTACGCTGCCGACAAAGGTTTGGCCCATCTGACTCTAGCAAGGAGAGACGCAGGACCAAGAATCCCTATGCAGCAGCCCACTGTGCAGTTTTGCCCTGTTGACAACCCACTGCGACGGGAGGCAGATCTGCTTCTCCAGATGTCATCTGGAAGCGAGACTCTGGCCAGAGAAGGGCCTGGGAAGGCAGGTTTGCAGGCGGAGCCTCCTGCTCACCACAGAGCCTCAGCAGCCTCTGTGCAGGGTAGGATTTCCAGGGGCTGTTCTCCACAGCTGGTGAACCAAAGCAGGATGGGCA
>NW_009715271.1:44160-62202 GCF_000703405.1 Apaloderma vittatum
CAACCGTGTGTCAAGCTTTGCTCTGGGCACAGCCCAGCGAGCCAGAACCAGTCCTGCGTACAATGTGTGTGCTGACACTGCCCTCATTTGTTATGTCGAACATACGTGCCATTTCCCTCCAAAAACACCATCTATCAACTCAGCTCCCATGGCCACCTCAGCTTGTTTGAGACCCGCTCTGCAGCCTCACTCTCCTCTCTTCAGAGAAAATGTCACCATCTCGGCTCGCAGTAATTGTTCACGCTGCCTGCACTGAGCCCACCTCAGCTCTGCCAGGAAAGGCTGCGTCCCCCTCCCGAAGAAGAGAACCCTTACCGTGTCTCCATCCTCCAGTGAGGCCAGCACGAAGCAGCGATAGCTCAGGTCTTGAGACAGGGGCTTGTTGTAGAAACCTTTGTAGTTCTTCTCGTCCCCCAGGGTGAAGGTCTCGGGCAGCACATCCACTTGAGCAGCAATGTAGGGCTTGAGTCTGTCTGCTTGGCGTCGCTGGCGCCTGCTCTGACTCCCCTGGCTTATGGCCTCCAGCAACTGGGGACAAACAAGGTGCATCACTATTGCTTCGCCCAGCATGACGCCGCCTTACGCTGTTACCGTACTGGTTGTAGGACTCGGCAGGGTGGAAGGGAAGGGAGGAGAAGATACCGGTTTTGATTTGGACATGGTGGTACTCAGAAACCACAGGGATGAATTAACCATTTAGACACTGCTGGGGCACCTGCCTGCAGACACTCACTGTAAGCACCACCACCAGGATCTCAGCTTTGGGAGAGTCCTGAGCCCTGGGATGCTGACATGGTGAATATTAGGGCTGAGACAGCCTGGCTGTGCCTGTCACCCTGAGTTCATGTATCCCAATGGGCTGCGAGGGAACCGGGCCACATTCGGTGGCCCAAATATCGTTCCAGACAGCAACTCACACTCTCTACGGACACGGGACGTGAATTACAGCTGATGCTGATGTCCAGTGAAAAAGTGACATTTGCTGTGTCTTTCCCTTCTGTCAGTGTCTCGATATTTCACCTGCTGTTGGGTTGTAGGCAAAGCTTTGTGTAAATCATAGAGAATGATAACAGATTTCATGGGATGTTCAGAGTAAAAATGGCAAATTTCATAGTCAGCCACAAATTCATGAAAAAGGACATAAACACACAAAAATTCAATTACACTGCTAAGAAATACTCTCAGATGTTTAAAGATGTTTTTCTAATGAGTGAAAACGAGTATCAGGCTTGGAACAGAAATCCTAATTTAAAATGAAGAAGGAGGCATGAAATACATTTCACACACAAATGTATCAGGGCAGCATTGTCAGGGCACACAAGGAACGTCAGTGGGGCTGGGGAGAGTGATGTGCGCACAAAGCCACGCTGCAGAGCTGAGGTCACTCTCTCTGAGGAAGAAAAGCTGGGAAAGGCACCCACTGCTCTTTCCCCTCCACAGTCTGTCCTTGCCCTCTTGCAAATACTTGGAGCAATTTAGGAAAGCTATAGCTTGTCACTGCAATACCACTGGAAAAAAAAAAGGAAAAAAAGGGATGGAGAAATCTGTTTCACAAATATCCTCGTAATCGCAGGAGGAAAAAGCAGAAACATAGTTTTTGGACTGAGGAATTTGCTCCCTACACACATCTTTTGTATCTTGGCTGAAATTATAGCTGAGCTCTTTGGGGCAGAAAACACAGCTGTACGTGCATGGGCATGAAATCACAGGGCTCCAGTTGTGACTGAGGATGCTGGATGCTACTGCCACTTACACATGTAATGCACACCGAAAATCTGCATCAAAAGAACGCTAGGCTTGCAAAGTTCAGATGCTGAAAAATTAGAAAATTAATATTGCCCGTGCAGAATTAATTCAGCTGTCTTAGCTATGTGCACTGTGTTACAATCCTTGACTGCATGGTCATACACTGTCTTTTCTGTAACTCCCCTGCTTTGTTCAATACACAGGACAGACAGCGCTTAATCAAAGAGCAGCTATTTCACATTTTGTTTTCTTCTTTGCATTATGCAGCCTGAGGCCTTGTTTATTGCTTACTATTCAAATTCAGCTCCGAAGACAAAATTAATAATTTCCTCGTGGGCTTTTCGATGGTGCTGATCACTATAATGTTACAAGTGCTTCACAAACATTAATGATCTTATCTTCCAAACACCCGTATGAGGTGAGATGAAAGCGATTATCCTAATTTTACAGATGGAGAATAGAGATGCAGGGACATTAATGTAAAAAAAAGTCCACTAATTTTGAATGTCAAATTGAAAAGACATCAGCGTGTTTTGTTTTTAAAGAAAACTTAGCATTTTTTTATAGCACTGAATGTATCCAACAGAGCTCCTATTGACTTTCTCTGCAGCTGGGGATGCTTAGGCTTTGCAAATGAGGCTCCAGGATCTCAAACTGAGCACTCCAAAAAAAAAACAAGGAACATGCAAGACAGTGGCTGCTAATGAAAATTTTGTTTTAAATCATTTGCCCGGGGCTGGGTGAAACAGAGAGAGAAATCAGGTCTCTCGATAGCTTTCAACCACCTAAGCTCAATATCAAACCATCCTTCCTCACCCCAGTCTTCTATTTCTTGTGACATTTTCCAACTTCTGCAATGAAATGACGCAGACCGACAGAAGACGGTTCTCCGTCATGCAGCTGTGCTTCACGTGCAGAATATATCCACCAAGACAAGCCACGAGCTGGGGCCCCATGGAAAAGACTGTGCAATCATGTAATTAAAGATTGATGATAAGTACGGGCTGACTTACAGCTTCTAACACTTTGTAATTTCTGAGTGCTTCAAGCTTGTAACTTTGTTCTCTTAATGGACCCTCCTGTGTGCGGTGTTTTTGAATTTTTCCTTATTACTTTGGGAGTGGTGTAGCGTGTCAGAAAGAATAAGCCCACAACCCCCTTGTGTGGAACTCTCCTGACACCCACACACGTACTGCGCTACCCACGTTGGAGGACTCCTGCACAGAATAAGCTGCATCTTGGGCTGAATGGGCTGGTGAATACTGAACGCCTTTAACAAGCAAGTGTGAAAGCAGCTTTGCAGGTTTTGTTAGATACTAACTAGAGTGAACTCTTTACCCAAACTGCAGGCTTAGGTCCTATCTAGAGAGGGAAAAGCCTCCTGACAGAAGAGCGTGATAAAATGAAAACAATATCTTTCTCTCCTAACTTGTTTTCAAAATCAGCATGGTTGCTTCAGCTGAAGAAGGCTGCAAAAAGTGTACAACCAGGATCTGTCCTGGTCAGAGCTCTGAGACACTCAAGTGTGGTCTCCTAACAGGGCACATTCTAAGAGATGGCTTCTCCCTTGCTTCTAGGCTCCTTCCCACATGCTGTCACCAGCCAAGAGCAGCGGAGTGCACACTGCACCTCCCACAGCCCCCATCCCAGACACACAGCCTGCACCTCTGTCACCGCACATACACTGTTGTCAGGAGGCCTGGGCAAAGCGTGCCGGGCTACCCGGGAGCCACTCCCATCACAGCAACTGCTACACACACTTACCTGGTCCAGCTCCATCTCATCAGGTGTCCGCCACCGAGCAGTTGGGCTGCTGCTGCTCTGGTCTGCTGGCACCACCACGATGTAGTACCACCTGGGAAGGAAGCAGAGAGTAACCTAAGTCATCTCTCTGGCAGGTCACCAAGTAACACATGCCAGGGATCTGCCAACGCCTCCCAAGGATGACCTTCTCCTTCCCCTGCCTTCTAAGCAGCAAAAGGGTTCAATAAGGAAGAGGCTGGTTTTCCAGCTGCACCAGAGAAGAGAATACCCCCGTTAGCACTCATTAGGTTAATGAAGATCTACAGACTGTGCTCCAGAGGGTGGTGTAGGAGCTGTGAGAAGGACATTTATATAATCGGATTGTAGCAAGAACCCTGGGGGAATTGTGCTTCAGCACAAGGATACCACAGTAACGAATAAGACTTCCACAAACTCGCTTTTTTAATCTCCTTGAGGCTTTAGGCATTATTTATTTAAAGGATATTATACAGTGTCAGAGAAAGTCCCTCCTGATCCTCAACTGTGTTTCTGCTGGTAGCATCTGGAGTATACCCACCAGGGTGAGGGCAAACTGTCAGAGAATTGTCTTAATTTTACTGCACATAAATATTTGCTCAGAAAGAGCCAGCAGCGTGATCCCATGTTACAAGTAAATGCCTGACTCTGCATCACAGCCTGCTCGGAAATTCACTCCCAGGTTACAAAATCCACAGGTTGGCAGAGGTCTGCCCTGCTTTTTAATCCATCTCTAGCCCCCCATCCTGCCTTCTCCACCCAGGCACAGCACCTACCTAACTGGAACAGTGGTCTGGACTTTGGGAAGGGTGAGTGTGAATTTTCCTTCCTGTATGTACTTGTTTGTGGCGATGGGTTTGCTCTGTAAGACGTCAGGAGCGGTGCGGATTGAGACGAGGTGCTGGAGCCCCCCAGCACTGCTCCCACGGTTCATTAGCACAAAAGAATAGTCCGTGTCTGGCTGGAGGTCACTTATGAGTTTCTTCATCGAGTGGCCGTCCACCTCCACACTCTGGCTATTGTAGAGAATCTGCAACAGGAAAAGGACACGCTTACGCAGCTGACAGCTGCTGATGAAAACTCACACTCAAAATAGCAGCGTTAGAGACAACAATTTGGCTCTGGGCCCTCCCTCAGGTGGTTCAGCTACCGCACGCTTCGTAAACAGCCATAAATCTTTGGTAAAGAAGAGCAACCCCCAGCAGAGGGTTGAGCTGTGTTCCCTGTGCCTCACAGTGATGGAGCAGAGAGGGGGTTGTCTCAGAAAAGCCCGGGTGGCCGGCACCAGCGGTGAGGCTGGTGATGCCACATGCGGTGCTTTTCAGCACCGGTTCAGGAGAGGAATCCAGATGGCTGTGCTTGGCCCTCGTGTGGAGATGAACGGGTCTTTGTTTCTTGTCTCACAAAGCTACAACACACAATATGGTTTCGGTGTAAAATCCTGTCTGCTTTAAATTGGTGCCACTCCTGTGTCTCTCAGCTGATGCCTGATCAGATGGTTAATTCTGAGCATCCCCCTCCCAGCAAGGTGACTGGAGGAGGGGGTTACATGCCTCACCAATGATCTGACAAATTCTGCACAGGGCTCACAGATTGGTACCCGAAACAGCGGCTCTGCAGGTGTGACACCCCGTTGCCATGACAACAGATGCAGCCGTGGGCAGGAGATTGGAGCTGCTTTTCCCTGCTGTGCTTGCAGTGAGGGGCTGCTGGGCAGGGCAGGGCAGGGCAGAGATGCTGGTGGCCTGGGGCAGCCCCCTTGCACAGCTCACCCCCTTGCGCTAATGACATTGTCTCCGCACCCTGTTGCAGATACACAGGACCCCCCATCTCCCCCAAGGCACAGCGGCCATGGGCACTGCTGTATTAGCTGCACCAAACGGCCCGTCTGCTGTGGGAACCTCAATCCTGATCCTGTTGGAACAACTCCTGTATCCTGAAGCTCTGGGTGCTGCCTGTGCAAAGCCAGGAACTGAGACAGATCCCGAAGGCAGAGACAAATGGGGTGCAGAGAACCAGAGAGACCACAAACAAGTTGTGCCCCAGCTGTGATAAACCAGCATGTTTCCTTCCACTGGGCAACTGCCCAGCACGGCAGGCGAGCGCTGGATTCCTGAGAGCAGCGCAGAGACACAGCATGCCAAAAACTGGCAATGGCACAGCTGATGCATGTTAAACCACAGCAGCTATTAAGTGTTACAGGCAGAAACCACGCAACAAAACGTGCTCTTTCCAACAGCAGCCTTGAGAGAGAGAAGACAAATCTGCGGAAGAAAAATTACTTGAGGTAAAACAGATTTTTCCCCAGCTGAGTCTGCTGTTCAGGTTGACGCAAGCAGCAAGGGAGGGACCAAACTTCCCTTACAAGTCACCTTTTTAGCAGGTAGCAGAAAGCTGCCAGCTCGCTGGGACAAGGGCAGCTAATTATCACTGCTCTAATATTTAGTGCTGGAGCTGGGAGGAACAGGGAGGCACTGGAAAGAGCTCTGAAGGACAGTGGCACACAGGGAAGAGGCTAGGTCTGGAATCCGTAGTTCTGCTTTTGCATTATCCAAACAACGGCACCCACAGCATGCTTCAGATCCTCTACAGGCCACTTTACATCCAAGCTGGGATGGGAAGAGAGCCCCAGGTTTTTTGCTGCTGAGAAGAGACTCTCAACAGGTAACAGAAAGGAGTGAGGAGCCAGCAACTGAGAAGCGATGCAATCAATCTGATTTGTTGACATGCTTCAATCTTCAGGGATGAAATGTAAAAATAAGTACCAAGTATGAAAATAACAGAGGTTTGCAGGGACAAAGCTGTTGTTGGCTACCCATGTGCAGGACAGGCTGTCAAGGGTAGGATGGCTGGAGGGAGTTGTTCTCTGCTGTGACTCCTCATAAGGTATTTTCTCCTGGGCTTTAATCCCTTTCTCCAAAGACATGTACATCAAACGGTGCTAACTTGAGTGAAGCAGACAAAATGAAGAAATGTTTCTTACAGCGCTGGAATATCAGATATTTAGTTGGCAGGTTTCACCCTGCTTTGACACACAAGTAGGCACAACAAAGACAGGAGTGCTAGACTTCAATCATCTTAGCAACTTTGCTGTCTGTGCCAGCACCGCCCCTTGCAATGATACTGCTACAGTACAGGTCCAGATATTCCAGATGAGAGCAAGTCAGGGAGTGTCCTGGGGGAGCAGCAGGACCTCTCTTCATGTGCTCCAACACAGACTCAAACAAAAACAAACTTCCAACATGGAGAGCTACGCTGGAAGGATGCAAAGCCTACAAAGAGCTGTTGCCTCTCAGATGAGAGTTCTCATTATGAATTTTTCCCTCATAGAGGTACTGCCAACTGCTTCCAAGTGTGCTCCAGTCAAGACACTCACCTATCAACTGCCTGAATATGAGGCACTTGCTGGGGACACAGTTCTTCTCCTGGAGCAAGAGGAAGCAGAAGAGGTGGCCAGGCACTTGAGTTCAGAGTTACGCTGTTTGCCCTGCACTGAAATTGGCCAGAACATGGTCTCCAATTCAGCCCTGACACCAGATGATGACTTTTACTGCCATACACAAAAATTTATGTCCAAAGACAGTGAAATCAGCATTAGCACAGCTCTCCTGAAACATTCCCTGCCATTCCCCCTTTTCACAGTTGCTGTAGAAGTTCTACGTTCCTTTACCTGCCATAGCACATTGTCTTCTCAGATGTTATGCACCATTAGTTAAGGCCTCTACATAAACCTTAAAATAATGTAAGGGCATAGAAACAGTCATTTGTGTGTGGCTGAAGATGCCCGGGAGCTCAAAAAATTTAGAGGTTGCATCATGGCCCACTGGTAACTACTTAAGTCAGCAGCAAATTTGGCCCAAGGGCTCTGAACTGCCAAACGTTGCTGACTCGCCTATGGATTGCTGTAAAATGTCATTTGTGCTGCTCTCACCCACAAGAGAAGATTTGCAAAGCTAGGTGGGTCCAAATGTCATTGCTGAAGGTCTGCTGCTCAATTTCAAGGCAGTAAAGAATGTATTGAACTAAAAGATTAAAAGACACACAGTGTGCAACACTGGAAAAGATAACGACTCGATGGAAAACAGACAAGGCTGCCTTTTTTATGGGCAGGAGTAATTACTACATTCCATGGGACACACTGTGAGAAAGCACTGCCCAGCATGCCCAGTGGTTGTTTCTGTATCATAATAACTTTCAAAAGGTGCTTTTCCCTCTCCCTTGTGATTGCTGCCTTTAACCAATATATCCTCTGTCCTGCTCTTAAGTAGAAGAATGTGTCTCGTGAAAGAGCAGCTTCCCCAAGGACAAGGTTGTATCTATCTTGCACTTTGCATGAAAGCTCCCGAACAGCTTTCTGTAAGCACATGAATAGAAAAGGAATAGTGCCTCTGCTCCACCAAAACTGCTGGCCAACATTTTACAAGGGATTTATCTCCTGGACCAGAAGCAGCTGTGAAAATTCCCCAAAGAGAACTCAAACCTTTATTATTGATTTGGTGGCAAGTAAAATTCCTAAGGTCTCAGTTCACTCCCTATTAAAAAAAAAAAAAAAAAAGCACCAGTCCTGCTTGTGTCTCACCATTCATTGTCAGAACAATATCTACTTTAATTAAATCTGTTAAAGTAGAATATGACACCCTTTGGGACATAGATTTAGCATGAGACTGTTTATCAAGTGTAGATAATACTAATTGTTCCCATGGAGATTTATCTGCTATGCTAGTTACAGTATTAGGCTCTGGCATCAGCATCCCATGTGCCTGAATTAGAGAGAGGTGAATCTTGTTTATAAAAATACAAAGTCCTGAAGGTTAAGGATTTCTTTCGAGGGGCACAATCAATGACCCGGAGCTGATCCTCTTAGCTCCTGGCCTTGACTCGTGTGTGTCTCCAAGCCTGGGAATATTAATAGAAAGAAGATACTATTAGAGAAATATCCTTGTAACACTCTTGTTTGCATGACTGCTCTTCAGTTAGCAAGTGGCTAGTGCCATCTGCTCCTGTGCCATCTGCGGGTTAACCCGCAGCAGGGGCAGACCCCGAGTCATGGTCTGTGTAAGCAATTGCAACCATGAGGCCTAGACAAGGCATCAGCATTACGCCCTTGGCTCCTGGCTACCTCCAAACACTCCAGGATCCTTCTGTGGTAGTTATGCTCCAAAGGTCACACTGTCCCTTTCTAGCACTGCGCTGTCAGACAGAGATGTGGGCTTTGTGCCACAAGAATAAGGCCAGATGAAGTAGACTGGTTCTTCAGCAGAGTGCCAGCTAACAGGGCTCTGTGAACTTTCTTGAGGCCAGATATCCGAACACTGATCCTAATGAACCCTACATCTGAGAAAGCTTTGAATACCACAAGGTCGTCACAAAAGACTTGTCTGCTTCAGCTAAACTCTGCATGTTAACAAGTGCCTGCTATTGATCGTGGTAATTCACCTTCAGGATTTAAACAAGGAGAGTTAGTAACAAGAAAGGGGAGATGCTCACATACTTTGATGTGCATGCAGTTCAGGACCTTCCCCTCATTCCCCTGGCTGTGGACCCACCACAGCCTTGTATCTGTGCTCTTCATGCACAGCACAGCAGGGCACATGTGTGAGGAGGAAGGGAAGTCACGCTGAGCTGTTCCCACCCCTGGCCACCATTGCAGGGGCAGCAGATAGCTGCTGAGACTGGGCGGAATATTACTCTTGGTGATGTGACATGTTTAAGGGGGAGAAGCTGTACTGTAGAAATTTCCACCATACTCTAGTCTTTTACGCACATTAGTGATCCGTACTGGGTGACAAACAAGAGCAGGAAGACATAGGATCATCAGTGCTGTCTGCAGTCTGGTGGATGATGCTACATCCAGAAATGTGCTGCAGAAAAGAGAACAGCAGCCATTCCTGCAGAGCTCCCTCTGCGCTGACACATCTTGTGCAGCTCACACTTGCAACTCGTTCTGGAACGGTGATGATGTTTCTCTCCTTCACTGTCCGAGATGAGAGGGCATCGGCTGCTCTGAAGTAACTCATAAAGGCAATCCGGATGTTTGAAACACAACATGCTGCACGAGGAGGCATTCTCAGTTTGACTCACTGGCTGGCTTTCAGACCACTTTGTGGTGATCTCTTTTCGGTAATCTCTTGCAATCAAATCACACTTATAACTTTTTGGCCTTCAACTCCAAGTCAGGCATCAGGACAAGGGCATCGGCTGCTCTGAAGTAACTCATAAAGGCAATCCGGATGTTTGAAACACAACATGCTGCACGAGGAGGCATTCTCAGTTTGACTCACTGGCTGGCTTTCAGACCACTTTGTGGTGATCTCTTTTCGGTAATCTCTTGCAATCAAATCACACTTATAACTTTTTGGCCTTCAACTCCAAGTCAGGCATCAGGACAAGCTTGTGTAGCAGTTTGACTCACCGGTTGGCTTTCACATCACTTTGTGGTGATCTCTTTTTGGTGATCTCTTGCAATCAAATCGCATTTATAACTTTTCGGCCTTCAACTCCAAGTCAGGCATCAGGACAAGCTTGTGTAACCACTGTCATGGAGCTGCAACAGCCAGCCAAGAGATGCCAGCTAACAAGGTACCTGATGAGTACCCTGTACTTACTGATGAAGGAGTGAAGCACTGATTGAGTCCGTGTGAAAAAACACTGCATCCACTCATGGGAAAAGCATCAGTGATTTGGGGTGCTGGACCAGCTTCCATTTCCCTTTGAAAAGGCAAGTAATTCAGGGGTACTATCAAGGGAAGAGTGGGTACTTAGCACAAGTTGCTGCGGTCAAGTGGGGTTTCTAGCTGGGCGGTAAGAAGCCAGAAATATGTATTATGATCCCCATTTTCTGCCTGCCCCTGACCAGCGTGTGCCTTCACTGCCTGACGTTTCCTGTCAGTGTGCTTCAGCCAACACTATTCACTCCTGTTTCGCTGCCATGAGCCAAGTGCTTACTGGCTATTCCGCAACTGATCAGAACAGAAAGAAGTCAACAAAACTACAACACCTTCTAGCCTAGGAAAAGTGAGAGGAGGGAAAGCAAGCAGCACGTAGTCTACTGTGTGCCATGGTTCATACACAGGTGCTCAAAGGCAAGAGCGGCTACCTAACCTGGGCTTGGGGATCTGAGCTCCACAAGACCATGAGCAACATGACCCTGCTCTGCTCGTCTCTTGTCCGATGGCCTGAAAACATCATGTGGCAGGTCAAGATTCTGCTCTCCACTGTTCTGCTCACGTGCCACAGGTGCAGCTCCCTGTTTTCTGCATTCCACCCTTACCTTAAAAGGCACTGCAGATTTATAGGAGTCAGGCACTTCCCAGCTCAGCAACACAGACGTTTTCATGACGGCATTGACGCGGAAGTTCTTGGCAAACACTGAAATGAAAAACAAGACATTTGAGCACAGTAAGGCCAAGTCAGGAGGGAGCTAGGCAGCAGCTTGGCTCCAAGTCTTTCTTTGTCTAACTCAGCAGCAGAGGTCAAAGAGTTCAGCTACAGCAGACGTGAGAGATGAGGAGAAAAGAGCAGCAGTCTTTTACCAAGTCTCCAGTCTTCAGTGGAGTTTTGCTTTCTGACTATACTTCCCAACATCACAGAAAGGAAGTTGTAGGCTGCACTGTGGCCTTCTTCTCTCCCCCCCGACTCACACTCTCTTGGCCCTTTGTCATGATCAAAAAAACAGTGGTGCTCAGGTATTGGATCTGCAGATGATCCTATCCAGCCGCCTGCTCCAGTTCAAGCAAGAGCTTTTTATGTACAGATAAAACATGAAAGTGCGCCCGTGGAGCAACAAAGGCATTTAAGCTACCACGAACGCCCCTCTCCCCACAAATGGCAACCTCCCATCGCCAAACTAGTTTTAGACTAGGAAGCCACACAGTACCTGATCTCATTAGTCAGAGCAAAGGGGAGCGGAACCTCACGAACTGAAGCAAAGGTCCCTGTCCTGGAGGCAGAGCTTGCTGTTAGGGCTTGTTAGAAGGGCACTTACCTTGCTCAACAGGCATGGTCCGGGACTGGATGCTGGGGCTGAGCGGCCCAACCCCCTTATTGGTGCGGGCCCTCACTTTGATGTCGTAAGTAGTATCAGGCTTCAAATTCGTCAAAGTGATACTTGTGTCCTTGGTGATGTTAACCAAGTCCTGCTGGCTATTTATGTCCCGGTATACTACTGTGTAGTTGACAATCTTGCCGTTTCTTTCTGCCAAGACTGGGGGTTCCCATGCAACTTCTGTGGTGGAAGTGGTGAGACCCACCACACGCAGGTTCTGCGGGAAGCCGCTTGGCACGTCTTCCGCAGTAGTGATCTCCTTCTCAAACTCCTCTCCTGGGCCAGCTCTATTCTTGGCAGACAATTTGAAGAGGTACGTGGCCCCCTTGTGCAGGTTGGTCACAGTGTAGTGATGGTCTCTCTTCCCAAAGTCTATCGTGTTCATCTTTTCCTCATCCAGACGTCTGTACTGCAGCCGGTAACCCAGCAGCTCCCCTACCATCTCCTTGGGTGGGTGCCACTGGATGAGGGCTGTGTTCATGGCTGTCGTGCTAATCATCATGGTGGGCTTCCCCGGGACTGCAACATAAACACACAATGACCATCTATAGCCTGGGAGGAGGGGAAGGAAGGATTGCTTCCGTGCTGCTCAGTCCATGAGGATTGAGGAAAGTAGGAAAGTTCAGACAACAGAGTGAAGAGGATGACAGACAATTCACATGGATAGGGGCAGACTGACCCTACTCCGGTGGCGAGGGAAGCTGGAGCTAGCCAGCTCTTGGCTGCCATTTTCCCATGTGCTGCCATCTAAACAGGGAATAAATTCAGCCATATCCAGCCCCAAAATTCATCCCCCTTTACAGGAAAGGCTTAAGGCACCTCAAAGCATCATATTTATCTCAGAGAAGATCTGAATCCCGTCCTCCCAATCAGTGGTCTTCAGACACTCCAGCCAGCGCACAGCACCAGGCCATGCTGGTCCCGGTGCACCGTACCACAAGAGACACACGAAGCCCGAGTCCAGCGCCCTGATCTGTCTGGGGGCAGACAAATTTCGTCCTGAAACCTTGCAGTTTTACCATCTGCAGAGGCAGTGAGCAGAGCTGGGCGGGCTGCTTGCCATCAAAACACGCTTTGGTTTAGCTGATGAGCAGATTCGTGATGTCAGTGTCGATGTGAGAGGTGAACACAAGCGTTCCATAGGATTTTTGCTTATGCTGCACAAGTCAAGGGGTGTTGCCGTCACTGGTTAGGAACTGATGGCTTTAAATTGATGGTTTAACACCTTGATCTCCTTCAGTTAAAAAAGGATGTGTCTTCACTTCACATCAGCTCAGATTTGTAAACAAATCAACGATAGGGAAGATACTCAGAATCAAAGGGATGGGGCCACTGATATGAAAATGAAAATGGGATTGTAGCCAAACCTAGTTAAACATCCTTGTGTAGTTTTGAAACATACGAGCCCACATATTAGCACAAGAGAAAAATGTATTTGACAGAGTTATGCCCCAATTTTGCCATCAGAGGGCGATACCAACACTCCCCTTTGAGGTCAAGCTGCAGACAAGCCTGTACAGAGGCAGCTCTGGGGGTGGTTTTGTAGGTGTTTAAGGCATACAGTTACATTTCCACCGCCGGTGCCAGCCTCCTTGCACTCATAACGCAATGTCTAACAGAAGCCAGTATTAAGGGACACATTATTTTCAAAGCTGCTTCCAAATACTAACTTTAAATGTGCATCATAACATGGGAAGAGCTACTGTGGTTTACAGTGCAACACTGGGATGCTCAGGAAGCTCTTCCTGTTTATAGGACAGCTGTAGCAATTTGATGAACAGAGCATACACCATGGCGAGGCACAAGGGAGACAGCATTTGAGATTGTGACAGTGGAAACTACCTCTGGAGCTCCCCATATGCAGCACGGACGAGATCGCAAGCTGTTCCTTGTTTAAAAGCACTGGGAACAAACACTCTCAGTTTGCACAAGCTGCATTCCCATAATAACACGTGGTAAATACTGTTCCCACGCCTGATGTGAGGAAACAGCAGGATTATAGGTTGTAGGACAGGTCTAGTGAGTGGAAATTGAGGACAAGACAATGTCAACTAGTTGGTGCCACCACCAAAGGCAAGCTTGACTGCATCCGGAGGAAAGCACCTGATGGGCTCCTGGGTGCCCCTGCTCCAGGCTGAGGCTCCTGTGTTGCACTAGGCAAAGGGTACAAGTCTCTATTGAGATAGCAGAACCAAACTGGGTGGGATCACCAGGACTAGAAGTTGTGTCCGCAGCACTCCTATGGCAGGATTTGTTGCATTCCAGATTTTACCGTGGCTCTAGGAGCACCCAGGATCAGCTATGTAAGCCTGGGAAGGCAGCAGTAGCAATGGCTGGGGGGAGAGCTGAGAAGCACCTCTGAGGAGCCCTCTGTTCAGGGGCCACCCCAGGTGGCACTGCAGTCACCGCAGGAAGCAAGAAACAGCACTTGCCTATGGGCACAACGGGAGGACAGGCCACGACTCCAAAGCTGAGGGAGGGCCTGGACTTTCAGGCTTCCTCTTCCCAGGTCTCTGGACTACGCGGATGAGCTGAGACCCAAGAGTTTTATTCTCTCACAGGCTCTGGCAGCGTCTGTCCATCTGTTTGCTGCACTCATCTCAGGTGATCCAGTGGCAAAGCCTGTAAGTAAGGGCTGGAGATCACAAGAGTATGTACCTCTGCAGCATCTCCAGCCCTCTCGCTTCCTCCTGTACAGGTGCCTTGGCCATACTCCCCAGGAACCTCTTGGGAGGTTTTAGCACCGCCCCTACGAGGCTGTGGCATCCACTGCCCACACTCACCTGCCCCTGTGGTGGTGATGACTTTTGGCTTGCTGCGGGCACCATCTCCTTTGGTGGTGTAGGCAGCGACTGTGACAGAGTAGGTGGTTTCTGGCAGCAGGCCTCCAATGACGGTCTCCTGGGAGCGCATCCACGAGGCGGAGAAGAGGCAAACAAAAAGAGCAAATACTTGTTACGGAGTGAGCAAAAGGAGGGCACTGGGGTCAGCGTCTCCAACAGCGACACACTCGCTGGTTCATGCTCCCGTATTGCACTCAAGCACGCACATCTTGCACAGAGCCACCAAACAACAACCGCAGCCGCTCCCAACACTCACCTGCCTAATTTGAACCTCTGCCTCTAACACCTGGCCTTCCGGGACCCACCAGCAACCTATGCCAGCAGCTGTGCTCTCCCACGGCTTCTGCCAAGAGGGAGATCTGCTCCAGAGATGGTCCTGCATGAAGCCAGAGCTACCCTGCCACAGCAAGCCTGAGACTAAGAGGACTGTGGAGCTGTGAACCAGAGCAAAAGCCAGTTCAGCTGGCTGCAGAGATCTCTTGAGGGCTAATTTGGGGATTTTTTAAAGTTGTCTCTTGCAGCAGAGCCGCAGGGAGCACAGAGGCAATGCAGGGGCAGGGGGCCCCCCAGCAGGGAGCACCTGCAGAGCTAAGGCATCGCGTTCACCCTCCCTGCCAGGCACGGTGTTAGAGGGATGGGACGAGGTCAGCGCAAAGTGTTGGCAAGACCTGGAGGGAAAACCCTGCGCCATGGGAGGTCTGGGAGGAGGGCGGACTCGGCAACGTGCTAGCACCCTTGCATGCTCTGGCTTCCTCTGGGCAGGAGGATGGCATGGCTCTGCACTTCAATTTGAGATCAAAGAGGGGAGCACTGCTCCTCCCTCCTGGCCTCCAGCAGCAGCATGACTTGTGCCAAGCCTGGCTGGCCAGGCCTGCAAATGAGCAAGCACAGTGAGCTCAGCAGCTCCCATCAGCTCTCTGTGAGCTTAGGGCAGGTACCTCTCAACTGCGTTCATCTGCAGGTGCTGCGACAGGGACTTGGGCCGTTAGCACTAATAACCCATCAGGTGAGGGAGGCAAGAGGGTTGGACAGGGAGCTGAGCTCGATGGGGAGCTGGGGAAGCTTTTGGGAAGGAGGCAGAGTCTCTGAGTTGGTTATTTACCCTTTCAGACAAGTAGAGCAGAGGTGGAGAGGGTTAAGTTCAAGTTGCTGAGGACAGGCAGTACAAGGCTGCTCCAGGGGTCCAATATCTTGCCTGGGGGATCCTTGCCAGCTTTGGGGGTATGAGGGGTGCCTGCAGTTGCTCTGAGAGCACAACCAGTCTCCCATCACTCGTTTGCACCAACACCCACAGTATTAAACCTGCTGATTTCCAGTCAGTGCTGCTGGTTCAGGTCACCTGCCCAGGCTTACTCATCAAAATCACCGTGTTACCATCGCGGAACCAGCCAGCCCAGAGAAAAATCAACAAGCACCAACAAGAACCCCGCCAAAATCACCGTGTGAACCAGAGTTCGATCCCAACTCCGCCCCTGCAGCAGATCATGTGTGCGGGTGAGTGGACGCACAGTCCGATCGGTGCCAACGGACCCGCGGGGGAAGCACTCACACAAAACCTGCAGACTCTGAACATCCCAAGAGAATTCACTCCTCCCAAATCCATGCAAAGAGAAATTCTCACGCAGAAGCATGCCACCGGGAGCAAAGCAAGCGAGCTGGGAGGAGGGGAGAGAGACCAAGGATGGATGAAAGAAGGCCTGACTGCATAATGTAAACACAGTGCTGTCATGACAAAGCCACTCTGAGTGAGAATCCTTCGCATAAAGCAGGAGGAGGAATGCATTGTGCCGGGGAAGCTCACAGTAGGGCACGTAATTGAATTGCTGACTCTAAAAAGGTCATTTTCTAGTTTGTTCCTCCAAATTTATATTTCAAAATTATGTGGGAAAAATTGGATTTAACTGTTTAAATGTGATTGTTTTCTTATTACTACCTGTGTTTCAGCCAAAGGTCACGGTTGAGAGTGTAGGTTATTTTTCAGGACTGCGATCAATGTGGTTTAAAGATTATATATCTAATTTTGCCGTGCAACTTGGTGGGCCAACCACTGCAGAAAGTAGTATGCACCTCCTGAGTCGAGCACTTGAGCCTGCCTAAAACTGCACTGCAACAAGCTGGAAATACAGATTATAGGAAATGTCAATTGCTTTTCTGCATTTAGTAGCAATCTAAATGCCAATTTTCTCTGGATTTGCTGCTTGTGGAAGGTTTCACAATGTAACTCTCCAGCCTCATTAAGGGAGTGAAAGGGATGTTTTGACAGCACTGTGTCTACAAAATTCACAAATTGATTTACCAAATCCCTCTTTTCCAACCTGGAATACACACAAGTGGTACTTACATGGTCCACGGTGTCCTCAGCTCTCCACTGACGGGGGGAGAAAGGAAGGAGGAGAGAAAAATGGAGACACAGAATTTTAAGGGGCAACGTGTAGGAAGGGGGTGATGACGACAACAGCAGGGGTTAGCAGGACTGGGTTGGGGGGATTACAACATTTATACACAGAAGGTCACTTGACACGGGCTGTGCCAAGGGAAGAAAGGGCATAGAGCAATTTTCTACATGCTGCTAGACTGCACAGTAGGTCTGAGATCATTCACACAAACATCCTTCTCATATGGATGGAGAGGTCACCACTTTCTAATTTTACAGCCCTTTCCCCTTCTGGCTTTATTTGCGCTTTTCTGCCTCTTCCATGAGCAGAAGCAAGAAGGGTCAGCTTGTACCAACAAGGTTCTGGGGCTGACTGCTGCCCCTCACAAGTCACAACAGTTTTGTGGCCTCATCTCCAGTTTCTGTTCTCCAGCTACCATCCCTTGTTGAGAACCAAAGACTTCAACACACAAAATTGAGCGGGCACTCCCTGCAGCAAAGTCTCAGCGCAACATTTATGTACAAGAGCTCCTCTTTCCTCTATCATTTGCTAGAAAATGCTCTGGGGACCTCAGAAAACCAAGAGGTGCTGTCTCTTGTAAATAGTGTGAGACAGGCTGAGATCTTAACACAGAGCTCCACACTAAGCTGCTCCTCTCTCCAGCGGCCCTGCGTGGCTAGGAGCGAGGCTCAAACTGGTGCATGTACTGAGGAAACAGCTTCTCACTTCCAATTACACATCACACCAAATGGCAAACACTCATTTGGCAAGAGCATCCCTGCAGGTAAGGCTTCTAACACAAACCACTTCCCAGAAGAAGCTCACTTGGTTTCTCAGCCATAGTAGCTGAATTAGGGCTCTGAAGAGGGAACACAGAGGTTTTTGGCTGGATTTGGGGTGCTAAGGCATCAAAGTTGCATTGGGCTGGTGAGACTTAGCAGTCCTTGGCTGATGCCACGCATGCCCGCAGCACTGTTCTTTGTGGCTGATGCACCAAAGGAAGGTTTGCAGAGATCACAGTGAGCTCTCTCAGCCAAGATGATGCATTACATCTCAGATTACTAAATCTGCCTGGAGCAAGCACTGGTCCATGGGTTCAAGCACAGAGATAAAAGCGGAAGATAGGTGTTGTTGCCCTTGACTCACAGTGTGAGCCTTGGCAAGCCTTATGTCTGAGCCTGAGCTGCCAGCTGAGAAATGGTGCTCAGATACTGACTTCCTCAGGACACTGGGCAGCCCAGCTAATCCTTCTGAA
>NW_009715271.1:62233-79770 GCF_000703405.1 Apaloderma vittatum
AACCTACAAGTGCAACAGAAGTACTAAATGGTATTAAAGGTACAAGTTGCCTTTTACCTTCAAAATACTTGTTATTTTATTCTGTAAACTCAGAAGGAAGCAGCTATTGCAGAAACATTCCTTTAAGTTTTCATTATAGTTCACTTATTCAATGCCATGAGACTGCAGTAGAATTATCACCCTAAACTATCCTAACATTTAATTTCAGTGAAGAAGTTGTCCCTAAAGACTTCTATAAAGCCAAGGCCCCCACTAAATGCTGTAGTCACTAAAGGCTGTTCATGTCCTACTTGCACCAGCCAGCCCACACCATGGCTGCCCGTGACACCCTCTGCCCTGCTGATCTAAAACCTGGCAAAAGTTTTGCTACAGGAAGGATAGGAGGCTCAGTAGTTCTTTCTCCCAGAAGTACACTTCTGCTCCAATACCATGGCCCTGTCGGATGGGGGCCACATGAATGGCAACACCCCAGTCAGCCCCCATGTCGGTGCAGGAGCAGAAGGTGACACCCCACTGCCACGAACAGCGGAGCAGACCCAGGCTCAGGAAGCTACTGCATCTCCCAGCCTCTCACACCACAGCAGGGAGTTTATTACCCACCAGAATTTTAGACCAAGTGTTTAATGTTCAAACTCTGCTTGCTCTTATGTTTCAGTGGACTTTAATCTTGCATCAGATCAGAGTGCAAAGAAACGCCTTGAGATCTGTGCTGGAGGAGTAACAGTGAAAAGTCAGGCCTGCATAAATACCCTGGTATAAATTCAGTTTCATTATGGAAATACTATCTGCAGATCAAAACATTTCCTTCCTTAAACTAGCTCAATTGCTTCTTAACTGTTTAAGCTTGGTCAGTAAGACAAATTGATCTGAAAAGCCCAGGAGCTGTCATAAAAAGAACTCAGATAGGGCTGTGTGCACAAGGCAGGATGGCTCAGGGAGGTGCTAAAGCTAACAGTGTGTATTTATGGCAGCTGCAATGCCTTAACATTTCATTTTACACTTCAACACCACATGGCATAGTCATGTCTCGCCAGGGAATGGCTGGTTTTTCTGACCATGGCTTTTGCAAAAGACAGACTCAAGTCCTCCTAAACAGCCTCAGCTATGGGAAGCAGGTATTCCTGCAGATTCTTCTCTCCAGTGACTGTGGTGCAAGAGTGAAACTCTAGATGTAGACTCAGGTGCTCAGCCTATGGGATGAGGAACGGTCTGAGGGCTCCAGAACTGCACATCTGTCCATTACAGAAATGTCTCTTGGATGATGCCTCTCCGTTTTGTTCCACTTACGAAGCAGAGCACATCTCACCTCCACGTTAGTAAGACAAGTACACACACACCAGGAGTTTTTCCAAGTAGATTCAGATAAAGATCCTCGACTATCACCCAGCAAAAGAGGAGGCTGTAAATTCCTCTGTGTTATGCCTGGGGTGGGCACTGCCCAGGGAGAACAGGAGTCTCTGCTTCTCCTTTCTCCTTTGATCTCAATCCAACAGCTTCAAGTTCTTGACGTTACTTCTTCCTCCTTTTCTGGAGCAAGCTGGATGGACGTGTGCTCTGCACACTGGATGGAGAAGCGCTGCCTGTGAAGACCATGTAATCTTCCCATAAGGCCGCAGTCCTTGCAGGCAACACACTTCACCCCTGCCATGGCTCTGCAGGGCAGAAGGAGAAGGTGGCAAGGAGTTTCTCCTCCACAAAGCCTGACCTTCCTGGCCCCAGCCAGATGCCAGCAGCAGAAGTACGGCAAAGCTCCCTGGGCAGGCTGGATCTGCAGAGGGGTGTGAGCAGTGAGGCTAATGTGCATGTTGCATCCCCAGAGTGATGCAGGCAGCAGGCTCTCCAGCAATCATGCCACACGACTGAGGCCACGCAGGGCTGGTACTTGGGAAGGGCTTGTCCTCTTGACAAGCTGCAGCTGCCCAGGAATTGGAGATCAAGGAAAACAGGTGAGGCTTTGCCTTTCCCTTAAGAACCTGGTGCTTGTGCCCCATGGCCCCGCTATCCCCATTCCCTCAACCTGGTGAGGACTTCTGTAAGAGTGGTGGAGTGCAGCTGAGATCCTGCTCTGGTGCCCCTGCCCCTTTCAAAGGTGCTCTCTTGGTGCTTGGATGTGTTGTGCCTAAGACCCAGGGCACAGAAATTAATCTTCTGCTATTTCTCACCACAGGACCTGGCTGAGCCAGGAGGTGGTGCAGGATCTGACCCAGCTCTGTGGCGATACAAGTGCTCTCCCTGGGCACTTCTTCATGGGGCATGGTCACATTTGCTTGTCCGTCAGCTTGTCAGTAGGAGGTGAGAGCTCAGACTGGAAGGCACAGAGAAATCTGCCAGAGATAATCAGTCACAGAAGCAGCCACAGACGGGAGGGAGAGGCTTCAGCTCCATCACAGGACCTTCCTAACAACTGATTACTCTCCCTAGGCAAGGAGGCTGTAAAATAAAAAGTGATCTCTCCAGCACCAGGGCCCCCACTCCTCTGCTGATGTTTTAGTCCTTCCTGCTCAAATGGTTTTGAAAACCCAGAATATTTATTATCTGCATAGCTAACATCTCTATTCCCTTTCCTTTTCCTTTCATCTTCGTTTACTCTCTCATCTTCAATCAGGAAAAATCATGAGTCAGCTTTAATACCAGTGTCTTTATAGCACCTGCAGGAAGCAGATTACGTGGTACATACCTACTTAAAACCAGCAGACAGCCTGGCTAGGCAGAAAGAGGGACTCTGCATACATGTCCAGATAATTTCTTCTCTAACCACAGATTTTTAATTAGCTTAATTCTCTCCTTGTGCACTGCTATA
The DNA here is from genome assembly GCF_000703405.1 of Apaloderma vittatum. NCBI lineage: Eukaryota > Metazoa > Chordata > Aves > Trogoniformes > Trogonidae > Apaloderma > Apaloderma vittatum. The sequence goes on from NW_009715271.1 coordinate 65,034, forward strand.
AATGTTTACGAACGTTTATGAGTACTGAACTGTGGCTATATTCTGGACATCTTCATCCTGTGACCCTCCGGGACAGGTGTTAAAGTGAATCTTTTTGTTTTCTTCCAGAGAAAATAACTCTTCCAAGACTACTTGTTAAAGTTTGATCTGGCCGTTTGCAAAGACACGCACTGCTGTACTGAAAGATGGCAGCTCTTACAGGGTTCTTCAGCTTCTGGAGCAGATGTATTTCATCACAAGCACAGGTCATGCCTGGTTTCTCACTCTTTCGGGAAATAAAGATCTCTTCTGCCAAGTCAGTGAAACCTCTTCCCTGCAGGGTCATCACTAATTTATCCCAGGAGCTACATGACTCCTTCAAAGTAGTCACTTCTCTGCAACTATCTTTTGGCCTTCACTTTCATTCAAAAATCACAGCGGAGGAGTTCAGCGTCACACATACCAGAAAAAAAAAAATCACAGCAATCAAGAACTTTCCCACATAAATTCACCAAATAGGAAAGACTGGTAAGTGGCCCGATGGGCCAGAAACTTCAAGCAACTCGCCTCCCTCATGCACACATTCAAAATAATGCAAAATCCAGCACTCCTTGGAAAGTTTCTGGCTCTGGCATCCTCATTCCTGCACATTAGCATGGGGTTTCTCTCTCTGAAATGTATGAGTAAGGAGTGAAAGCAGAACTGGCTACGCAAGCATAAAATATTTGAAAACACCAACAAGAACAACATTGCCAACTTCGCCCACCTACACTGGGGACCAACCCATTAACTCCAAACTCCAGCTAAACAACACAGCATCCATTGTTCAAAAAACACAGAAGATTATATCCTCCTGGAATAAGTAAAGGGCAGTAAGCAGCTTCTGTAATGATTAAAATAAAGCAACATCTGAAATGTAAACAGAGATGTGCTCCAAACAACACTGCAAGGACCCTTAAAGCATTTCCTCTCTTTAAAGTTTTCCTCTTCCACATTATTCCTGAGTTTTATCCCTCAGATATGAATGGGGAGCAAAGCTGCTTCTGTGCACTACCCTCCCCACTGACAAACGTATAAATGATTCACAGCTGCGTTCAGGAGCCAGATCAATTAATCGTTGCGGCTCTCCAGTATTTATATTTGGCATCATTCAAGCAAGCCAGCTCTGAATCGATTACTCGTTGCTTCCAACAGCAGCAGATCCCCTACTTCATTTATACAATTATCTTTGTTGAGAACAGCGCGGGTCATCCAGGATGAAGGACCTTTGCTCCAAAGAAGAGTTGTATTTCATCACAGACATAACCCAAAACTTCCCTGGACTCTAGCAAAGAGGCAACTACACACGGTTGGCTGAGCAAAGCGCGTAAGCGTGCCTGGAGCACTGTGTGGGAACAGGGCCTCAGCTCACAGCCAGTGAGGTATCCAGGAGACCGTTTCGCCCTGAACATAGTCAGCAGCAGGAAAGAAGCAGACTCAAGGCTTATTTAAAACCCTCAGAGGTTTTATAACCTGACTGGCAAAATACAATTTGCTCCAGCTGGAGTGTGCACAGGATGTGGCAAGCAGAGAGAGGTACGTGACAGAGAAGGGCTAAGAGAGGAGCATCATCGAATACATCATCTTTCCTACAGCAACCCTTTCCCGATTACACTTTTCAGCCATTTGTAAGCCACAGTTGAGGGATAAGCCATTCTCCTAACTCAGAGGCAGGGCTGAGTCCCACGCTCTGGAGCTGCAAGAGGACGCCAAGAAACACTTGGATCCAGCCAGCCTGGCTCTGTGCAGAGAGGAAAGGTGCCATGCCCACCAGCCTGTGGTCCCCACACTGTACCTGTGCTTCTGACAGCATGACATCCTTGATCACTGGCTGCCCTCGGGGCTCGTTGTTTTCCAGCTTCACGTACGTAACCTGGTACCCACGGATCTGCCCGTGCTGCTTGTTGGAGATGGGCAGCTTCCAGCTCACCCGGATGGCAGTCGAATTCACAGACTCGACCTCCACCTTTCGCGGAGGGGCACTGGGCACTGTAACACACACAGGATGGACAGTTAGCAGGTACCACACAACAGCTGTCAGCTACTTCTCACCCCTTTGCTACTCTCCCTCCACCTCACTGCAAGGACACCCTGCTGGCACAAGTTCCCTGGACCTGCCCGAGAGGTCATACTGCAGTTTTCCAGTGTGACCATATCCTCGACCATTTCCCAGCATCCAAGCACTTTTGCTAGTCTCAGTAGGAAAGAGCATGACAATGACATGCAGGAGCACCCCTAATAAAAGCAAGTGCTGGATCAGACTCAAGGTCCATCCATCCCTCTCTTGTGTCCAGCAACAGGAGAGCAAGGAACAACACAAGAATATACCAGAATATAAAGAATATGGCACCGAGCTGCAGCTCAGTGTGCCCTGCGGCAGAGGCAGGGGTTCTGAAGCCTTCTCTGCATCCTGCCTGTCACAACACCTCCTCTCAGATGCCTCTGCGTACATCTGAACACAGTGCAACAGCCCCAGGTAGCGTGACTAGGCACCACGACTGCCTCGTGGGGAGCCCTGGTACCTGCCACCAGCCAGAGTGCACACGCGCTCTTCCCCTGTGACAGCAAGAGGTTAATGAGGGGGAAAAGCACCATCCTAAAACAATAACCCAGAGCTCAGAGACAGCAGTCATTGAACTCAGCCAGATAAAGGGGCCTGTGGGGATTGTGACAGCTCTGGGGACTGTATTTCATGCACGGCTAGCTGAATGCTTTTTGATAATAAAATGAAAAATTACACTGCCCAGAAAATATCAATTTTCTTGCAAGGTGAGTCCCGTTTAAAAATGTATTTATACCCTATTTACCATTTGGAAAAATTACCTCCTTATTACTTTTTGCTCTTGCATTGACTGTGACAAAAATGTCAATGCTAAAAAATTAGCCTCTCAGTTGCTCCTGGAAAGCTCCTTCCGGCTGAAGCAGCTGCGAGCAGATGTGTGCGCTCCCTGCGGAGGATGCTGCTGCTACACCGGTGCCCAGTACCCAAGCGAAGGACCTGGGCTCCATTCTAGCACCTCTACTGCAGGACCCCTCCCACCCTCCACTGCCTGGGAAAATCTACTGGTTCAGAACCCTGTATGCCCCAATTCTCAAACCAGCAAGAAATAATCAGTATTAGATAATTAGGGATGGATAGCTGACAAGCAGACATAATGAGTAGGGCTATTTCAACCAACTAGATGGGAAGAAACAGCTACCCAGCAGGTAAGCACAGTTTTTAAACTGTATGTCAATTTATTATTTTTCCCAGATGTCCTTCTTAATTGTAGATAATTAAATAAAATAGAGGAAGGAGGAATGGAGCATTTTAGCACCGTGAGGCCAGCTGAAGGTATGGGAATGGAGGGGGCTGTGCTTAAATAGTTACCACCTTCTGGCTGGAGCAGCCTACGCTGTAATCCACAATTCACTTAGTGCAGTGACCTTGCACAAGCCACAGGGCTCTCCTGCCCTAGCAAAACTCTCCTGCCCACATACACAGTTGGGAGTCCAAGTGAAAAACAAGATCCTCCCTGAGAGCCTGACAGAAGCTGTGTGTCAAGCTCTGCTGGCAAGACAGGGCAGGAGGCCTTGGCAGGGCATGATACAGGGATGTTGGGACACAAAAAGGCATGAATGTGCGCAGACCACAGCGTTTCGAGGAAGACTATCCTACCCCATCACGGGAAGTATGTGCTGCACCCGAGACCCAAACAGGGCAAGTTCAATTTGTTTCCAGATCACAGTTTAGCTTTTCTCATTCCTTCATCGCGGGTATTTAATGAGCATCAGCATGTTGGAAGGATACAAAATCACTCCTGACAGCTGAGCTGGAATGTCCAACCATGGCGCCCGAAAACTAACTGAGAGAGCTTGCTGCGACGTTTCTGGGGTAGCAGCTTCCCCTGGGCTACGACTCTGCTGAATGAGAACTGAAGCAAACAATACAGGCAGCAGGACATACACAGATGTGTTTGCCAGCCCAGGAATGCAGTCAGTGAACATTCCCAGACGCCACTTCCAGAGCCACGAGATATAGGGGACAGTGGCAGCCCATTTAGGGAAACTGTAACATGTCTGGTTTCAATTTGCTACGCTGACTAGGCAATGCAGAGATCATCCTTCCTTTGCCCGGATGCTGTAGCTCTTTCTTCTCCCATTAAATCTGCGGCTTCTGGGGTCAGCATGAAGCCATGGAAGCTCATACTGTCACCCTGAGCTCTGGCACTTTCAAAGGAAATGGCTTAAGTCATGATGACATAACTGACAGCCTTGCTAATACAAAGCAATTTCTCTTTAAAGCTGTCGTATCCAGTAAAGTGTTCTGTACATGTGATATTCTGACTCTTGAGTGGAAGAGCAGATTTATATAAGCTGTGGCTCGCCTGGAAGCTGGGGCAGGAAGCAGCTTTCCTGCAGTATCTACAAGTTTCAAATGGATTTCTTTTCTCCTCTTTCGTTTGCCAGATTTCAGGTCAACAAGTAAACTTCAAGTCCTGATCTCACTGTGTGAGAAAAGCCTTTGTCTGGGAGAACTCATGTTACCTTCAGTAAAATGGAAATCAACACACCAAACACGACAAAGTCAAAATGGCACAGCAGCGTAATGCTTCCTCACGCATGCAGGAAGCACTGCTAATACACACAAAACTTTTGTGGGGCCACGCCAGGACTTTGGACCCACAGCCTGGAGGTAACCATCGTATGAGAACAAGGGCCAGCAGAGCAATTCCCCTACTCCACGCCAAGGAAACTGTAGAGACTCACTCCCCAGAGCAGCCGACCAAAGCACTGCTTCTGACAGCCTCCTGTCCTGCTTGAAAAACACTCCCAGGCCAATATCCTCGCCCACTCCCTTTCCCCGCTTTTCCAAAAACTCAGCCAGGAGAGTCCTGGTTACCCCATGGCAGTAGCTGAAGGAGCCATTCAGTAACACCTACCATCCTCGTCAGTGCGCACGTGCACGGGGATGCTCTCCGGTCCTGGCCCCACATCGGTGTGAGCCCTTACCCACACCTTGTACTCGGTCCATTTCTCCAGGTCCTTGATCTCCCAGCTGGAGTGCTCCCGTCCAATGCCATCCACCACATGCTTGGTGTTGTCATCTCCTTCCACTGCCTGGTACGCAATGGAGTACTGGGTGATGACACCATTGCGGCTCTGGGCAGGCGGTGGCACCCAACTTACCCGGATGGTAGTGGAGCTGGTGCTTACACATTCGACTTCTTGGGGTGGGGCGGAGGGGGCTAGGGATAAATAAATGAAGCGGGGAGATGAAGGGAAATGAGTGGAAGGACAAACCAAAACGCACAAGGAACTTTTACCCAGCCAACCGAGCCCTGAACACACACATGGAAGTTGAGCCAGTAGCCTCTTGGACAACCTGGCCTACTTTCCTCGCAGATCATCAAACATGGTGGTAGGGTCAACTGGCGTTTGAAAGCCTTATGAACAGCATGGAGACAAAAGTGCTGTTCTGCACCAGAGAATACGTCTTCCCAAAGCAGTTCTGGACGCTCCCTTAACCAAACACAACAAATGGCAGCAAGGGAGGTGGAGGGTGTGAGAGAGACTGGTAGGGAGAGGAAAGATGCTTTCAGTGAAGATCTGAAGCAGATGGAAACCAGAAGAGGTAGGAAGCTACAGAAGGCAAGAGTGGCAGAAGGGGAAGCTCACACATCAGATTGTACGAAGGCTTGCAAGAACCCACTCCTAGACAAGTGGAGGAAACAAAAGAGGGCAGGAAAAAGCAGTGGACTGAGGTTGGCTGGAGTGTGTCCAGGAGAGGTTTGAAATCACGACCATCAGCTGTGAGCAGCACCGTGACCCAGGTGGGAGCCCAGCCACCACGTGGAAACAGAAGGTAACATGGCTGTGCTGCTTTGCACATGTGCCTAGTATGCGGGACTGATTGCTTTACGCCTGCCAAACTGCCAACCCACCTTAGTAGCTTCCTGGCCTATGGAGCTGTACAGGGGAAGGTAGGCAGGTCTTGTCCCCTCCCAGGCAAGAAAACACCTGCAGTTGGCATTAACTTCTAAGCCCCAGCAACATTAACTTCCCCTAGGGGAGGAATGGGAGCCGGATAGTGGATGCTGCTCATTGAGATGAGGAGCAGTCACCTCCAGACAGCACTGCAGGGGAAGAGCAGGGAAACAAATGTGGTGGGGGGGAAGAGAGGGACGGGGAAAGGAGAGACAACCCGGACAAAGCTGAGCATCTCTAGGACATTGGCCTGGTTCGTTCCCTTGTCTAGCCTTGCATAACTGCTGTCCTCTTGTGAGACCCCACCTCGAATACTGCGTCCAGCTCTGGTGTCTCCACCATAAGAGGGACATAGATCTGTTGGAGCGTGTTCAGAGGAGGCCACAAGGATGATCCAGGGGCTGGAGCAGCTCTGCTACGAGGACACGCTGCGGGAGCTGGGATTGTTCAGTCTGGAAAAGATAAGACTTTGGGGGAACCTAACAGCTGCCTTCCCATACCTGAAGGGAACCTACAGGAAGGCTGGGGAGGGACTTTTTACAAGAGAGTCCACTGATAGGACAAGGGGAAATGGGTTTAAGTTGAAGGAGAATAGATTTAGATTGGACCTTAGGAAGAAATTCTTCAGTACGAGGGTGGCAAGACTTTGGAATAAACTGCCCAGAGACACTGTGGCTGCCCCCTCCCTGGACGTGGTCAAGACCAAGTCGGACGGAGCCTTGAATAGCCTGATCTAGTTGAGAGGCGTCCCTGCCCATGACAGGGAGGTTGGATTAGATGATCTCTAAGGCCCCTTCCAGCCTAGGCCAGTCTATGATTCTATGACAAGTCTGCCCACCCACAACCTGCGTTACTTCCAATGGCAGCAGAGACCTCAAGTAATTAAAGAACCCAACAACTGTGCCTTGACTTTGCTGGGCACAGGTTGGTAGTAGGAGAAGAACTGGGAAAATGAGACAGCAGGACCTCCCCATGCCACCGGTGATGTCTGCTTGCTGGGAACAAGCCCACTTGCTTGCAGAGGCAGCCACAGGCTGCATACAACCTAGTGCCCACTTTGTGCTCAGTGAGCTGGGCCCATCCCTCATGCCTGGGCTGGGGCACCTGGAGAGAGTAAAGATGGACGGAGAACAGGGAGTGACAGGGCTGGAAGAGATGATGCTTGAGCAGAGTCAGGCTGCTGCTACGGTAGCTACATTGCACGAAAGAGAAGTCAAAGCTACATGTGGAAAGAAACAGTTGCCTACATGAGAGAGGCAGAGCTGGATCAGTTCTGCCATCTGATATACTGGAAAGGAGCAGGGGGAGAAAATGAACTCCCACACTTTTTTGGTTAATCAGCAGAGAAGCGGCAGAGAGGAGAGCAGGAAGATACAGCACGAAAGCAACATCAAGAGGGAATTCAAGGAGAGCATAAGGAAGACAAAGTGCCTGGTGGCATCTCTCAGCGGGAACAGGTGAGACATGAGGAGCTTGGCAAGCCTTTCCTTTGCCAATGACTGCAGAGAGGCCCTTCACAGAAGAGACTTTTGCTCTGGCTTTGGGTCTCCAGAGCGCCCCTTGGGATGTAGCAGTGAGCTCTTTCTCCAAAAGCAGCTTTGGCTGGCAGTGTGGGCAGGTTAAACATTGGCTGTTGACTGGGTAAGAGTCACACACATGATGTGCAAGGCAAAAACTCAGATTAACACTTAAAAGAAGGCAAAATAAAACTTGATAACATGAGCAGGATCAACTTAAAATGCAAAAGAAGTGGAAGTGTCCCTCCTGGGGCCAGCAAAGAGCAGGCTAGGTGGCCAGCTTTCATCCCCACAACAGATGCACCCACATGCGCAATATGCAAACCTCTGCTGCCTCCAGGCTACTCACGCTGACCTCGCCCACCGGCCCACAGCAGCCCTGTGCACCCACCCAGCCCACCTACTCCTTAAGCTATAGAAAATGAGCCTCAAGGCCCACCTTCGTACTTCAAGTGAGAACAGCATTTTAATGCTGAGGCCTGGTGGGCACAGAGCTGACGTTCCTCTCCTGCATCATACTGCCTGCCTGAGGCACTGCAGTCTCCTGGAAAACTCCCCTGTGGTCCTCAGGCCCTCAAAGCAGCCTTGCTTGTACTTTTGCAGGGCACCCAGCACTAAGCAAGCAGCTTAGCAGCAAATACAGCCCAGAAGGCAGTTGTCTTCTTGGGAGGCAGGGCCTGAGCTGTTCTGCTGGAAGGGTGCAAAGGGGCACTGCATGCCTCTGGCCTTTCTGACCAAGCATCCCCACCACTCCTGAGCAGGGATGCCACAAAAAAAGTCCAGCAGCAGCAATACAGACATCCTTCTTCAGGCCATTAGTGACTCATTAGCAATAACGTGCCTCCTACCTTACTCACAACTGGTTTGTTACGACCAGGAATAGAGCCTGAATATAGGACCTACTGGAAAGCAGGAGGAATCTGACCACCCCTGCAGTTTGTGTCCCACCTGAACATGTCAGCCTCCAAGATCTAACAGCCTTTCTTAGGGCTGCCACAAGGAAGACTGCAAGAAGGAGACCAGCTTGAAGCTGGTTGCAATAGTCTTCTCAGACTAATAAGTGCTAAGGCCACTGGGCACTGATCCAACCGATGAGGTGCTGCTAAGTGCAGACCAAAGAATTTCTGCCTGGAAGTTGGGCATGTGCACAAATCTGCTACATGAGCTACAGCAGAGCCTTCTGAAAGACCTACTTGACTTTGAGGCCCCCTCTACCCAAGAACCCACTCTGCCCTGGGACTGTTTATGTCGCCCTCACTGAATAGTCCAGTGATAACTGCCAAGGACCTTTCTCACAGAATAGAGAGCCATCAGGAATATTAAGTTGGGGCCTGTAAGCCAAGACCCTGTCATTTCGTGAATAAATCGAAGAACTCATAAGTCCGTCAATGTAAGGAGGGTTTCACTGGTCAAACTGAGGTATTCCTGTGGCTTTTGGCCAGATCTCCTCAAACCTGTGCATGTCTCCCTTCCTAAACAGAAGCCAGGACCAGTTGGCTACTGTTCCACTGGCCAGTGAAGGAACAACCTTAAAAACAGACTGGTATGAGATGCTCTGTGAACAGACAGCATGTGGAGTAGGTCACGGGAAGATGTCTGCCTGGAAGAGTTCATGAAGTAAAGGTTTCTCTTACTTGGACTGTTGTAAGACTCTGAAGGACTCATTTATGCATGCAGCTGTCTCTGATTAAGTGTGTTCAAGGATAAGAGCATCCACTGATGGAATTAATTTAAGTGGCGGGAGAGTTGCTTCAATCTTTGCCTATCAATACAAAAGCTACCTGAAATAGGTATACAAATCCCCACATTCAGAATTTGTTCTGAATGTTCAAATATTTATAACTGCATGATCTGAACCTCTCTCCATTTTCATACCTGTCTATCGTGCAGCACTAAGACACCATTAGCTCACTTAACGAGGTGGAGGAATCCCTGCGACTGATATGTTAATGAAGCTGAGTTTTCCTCAAAGAGAAGGTCATTCCAATCGTGAGCAGAGCTGCTCTTCCCTGTCTGAGCTCCCTTTCTAATGGCCATCTCAGGCTCTCAGCTGCTGGCGCTCTCCCTGCAGGGAAGGCTCGCTGCCTTTGCCAGCTGCTCACCCCACATAGCTAGTAAATCCCAGACAGGCGGAAATGTCTTTTTCCCCCTTTTTAATGCTCTTTGCATAATGGCAAGCCCAGAAATCGTTAGTGAAAACGAGCTTATCGCAGGGCCCTTTGATAGCCCTAATCTGCTTATGCGCAGCATTTTGAGCTGCCAATCAGAGCAATGCGAACTCCTGCTCTGTGATCACATGGGGCAGAGCAAGGATGAAAGTGATATTGCCTGGGTCACCTCATTATCTAGCCTATTAACTCGGATGCAGCTTGTTCTGGTTTCCCCTAGCACTGCAGTCCCAGAAGCAGCAGCCTTGCTCATGTGACCCAGACAAACAGCCACTTGCCTCCAGTTGCCTGACAGCCACAGGCAAATCTGGCCTCAAAGGACGCCTCACCTTGCAATCAAGTGTATGGACCAAGGACGGACTCCTGCGGAAGGCAGGCAGCTGGAATGGCGAGTAAAGGGGTGAAAATCCAGTGGTTTGGAGACAGTCACATTTAGCACCAAACATCCATATGCTGCCTGTCCAGACAGCTTGTCTGCATGGGAGTGAACTCACGGAGAAGCACAAACCCAGTCAAGTCAATCTCTCCAAAGCAATTTCCCAGCCTGTTTCACTCCTCCACCAGTTTTTATGAATCTACCCTTAGGGACAGACCGCCTGATCAAAGAGACATGAAGAAAGAACTTACCACTTGGGTACACCCCTCTGCCAAGGAGCCCTGATCCAAAATTCCATCTGACTTTCCCCATTACACCCTTTAGCAAACTTCATACCAGCATCCCCACAGACCCATAAGGGCAGAGGCACTGAGCTACTTCGTGCCCAGGCGACAGAAACTGGACTGTTTTGATTTGTCTTCAGTAGTGCAGAGTGTCAGACACTTACTGGATTGGGCAGTTCTGGCTTCGATCGTGGGGGTGTAGACTCCTACCCCCAGCTCTGAGCGGGCAGCCAGACGAAACTTATACAGCGTATCTGGTTTGAGACCTTCCACGGCATACGAGGAGGTTGGGTCAAACTCCACCTTTTGCTGGCAAATAAAACACAGATTATTTGGCGTAGCTCGAGAATATGTAAAAGCTGGTGCTCAGCTCCCAATGCCAAGGGAACAGGCAGCTCCATCACCCATTCTGGCCCCACAGAAAGTCACAGCCATGCTGCCAAACCTGCTGCAGTCCTGCAGGAGTCCAAGGCATGGAGCTTCCTGGGTGTAATACAAGGATTCTACGGGGACGCAGACCTACACTGCCTAGTGTCCAGGCTGCACTCACGGTCTGACAGCTTTGTGGGAATGCTAGGTCTAACTATACAGCTCAGATGAGAGGCACAGGACACATGAGTTTGTTTCCTCCTAACAGACAGTGTCTGCCTGCAAAATAGAGTAAAGCCCTTGCTCTGGAGCAGTTCGACCTCTAATGCACCTAACAGTTCTCGTAAAGAACTTGTTTGCTGCCGCTTCACCTGGAGGGCACTTATTTCTGGCAGCTCTCATGCCACTATTAGCACAGGAGACGGAAAAGACCATGACACACACCGCGATGCCGCCATGGCACAGTTCTCATTGTGCTGCCCTGAAGCCAGCACCACTTCTGATATATTTAGAATGCTGGACTTCCTTTAGGGACTTGGCATTAAATGTGGAAGGGCTCCCTCTAGGCCAACCTCAATCAGCTCCTTAAGTGCTACCAGTCCTGGAGCTGCAGACACATATTGGAAGAAACAGTCCTGTTCCTCCCCCAGCTCAAGCAGACACTTCCCAAGCTGCTGAACTGTGATGTCTGGCCCCAAGTGCTGCTGACGAGCGGCAGGATCCTTACCTGCGTGCCATCCTCCCCTTCCCAGTAGAGCAGCTCGTATTTGGTGATGCGTTCCTGAGAGGCAGGCAGCCACGTCAACAGGATGCGGGTATCAGACTCTGCTTCTGCCTGGAAGTCAGCTGGCTGGGCGGGAACTGGGGACCAAACACATGGTTAGAGCCAGGAGGCAGATGCAGGGAAAGAAGTCGTGCAGCTTTGAGGAGTCTGTGTTTCACATTGCGAGGATCCTCTTTCATTCCCTCCAGACCCTCCCTTCTTCCCTCTGCCCCCGTACTGTGCTCTTGGAACAATCCAGGCAACAACAAAGCATCTCTGGGAACCAGGCAGGTGACCATGGGAATCAAGTGCACTTCTAGCCCCTGACTGCATCCCAGCTCCCTCTTTCCGCACCTGTACTCAGACCCCAGCAGGACCTGGCACAGTTACATAGGTGCCAACATCCAAGCCGAGGACCTTGTGCCACTGTATCCCAGACAAAACCATGGGCTGGGTTACCCGTACAGAGATTGGTACCAACTCCCCAAGATGAGCTGACAGCTTAAATCTGATGGCTGTGGGGTGGGGATGCCACTCTGACATGCAACCACTGGCGCACTAAGTGCAGTTGCAGTGCCTGGTGCAGATCAGAAACACTGCTGAGCTGCACACCACTGCGGTGGATGTGGAGCCACGGCGCTCCGCTCCATACGTACCCCCTTGCTGCGTTTTGACCTGGATGATGTCCGAAGGGGGTCCGTCTCCCACCGAAGTGAAGGCCAGGACGCGGATGCTGTACGTGGTCCCTGTGATGAGGCTCCCCACGGTGGTGAGGTGGCTGTCGTCAGTGTTGTGTTTCTGCCACATGCTCAACGGCAGATGCGGGTCGGTGGTATAGTAAACGCGGTACCCTCGGATCTGTCCGTTTGGCTCCTCCGGCTGCTCCCACTGGACCAGCATAGTGCTGGCGCTCAGCATCCGTGCCTGGACTTTGAGGGGTGGGCTCGAAGGAGCTTGCTCTCCCGTCCTGGCCTCGACCAGCTCGCTGGGGGGACCTCTGCCAATGTTATTGACTGCAATGACCCGGAACTCATACTCCGAGAAGGGGCTGAGCCCACCTATGCTATAGCGGGTTGTTGCAACACCATCCACTTCCTGGAACTGACCCTCTGAGGATTTGGGTTTGTACTGGATGACGTAATATGAAATGGGGTCAGAGTTGCCTGAATCCCAGGTGAGGGTCACGCTAGTAGCTGTCGTTTCAGTCACTAATGGCTCTGTTGGAGGTTTTGGCAGTGCTGCAATTGGAAGACAGAGAGGTGTGATTTAAATAATTCAGTCAGCTGAAATCCTGCAATGTGTACAGGGATAAAAATGGAGCTGCCACCTCCCATTAACATTCTTCTTTAAAAGGCAGAAATCATTTCATACTCTAGAACATGCATTTTTATATTACCATATATTGCTTGAAGTGGTTCTTAATGGAAGGATAAACAGAGCAATCATGTTATTAGACGTGCTTGACGCACTTACCAGCAGCAGGCTAAATAAAGGTAATTCAACGGGGATGCAGGAATGTTTCTGTCATGGGGGTTCAGTTGGCAGTGGGAAGGTGCTTGCTGGGCTGGGCTGGCCCCAGAAGCCAGGGGAACAGCCGATTTACAAAGGGATACAGTAAAGCAATCAGAGCACCACAGGTAATCTGGTGCTACGCTCCTGCTTTCACAGAGACAGCACCTTAGGCCACAAGGAGTTCATGGACAGTGCTGTTAGATGGGTGGATGCAGAAATGCCTTGTAAGTATTACAGTACATGCAGGAGGGATACAGCCAGAGAAATTACCAACTTTCACATCCACTATTTCACTGGGTGGTGTGTCAAACTGCAACCAGACAATAAACTGTTACACAAGAACTCTGTGCCACTGATAGCTCTGAAGTGTTAATGAGAACACAACTACTGCAAGCAAACAGTTCCAGATTTGCCGTTTAACCAAAAGAACAGAGAAAGTGTGTGAGAGATTTGCAGAGTACACAAATACTTTAAGACAATGACTGAATTAAAGTCTACAGTAAGTTTAAACCTCCTACGAACCGCTTTAGTTAAAGTCATTAGCGACTTGTAATGCAGCTGTGCTTGATGAGGAACTAGGAAAAATGCTCAGCCCAAATTAAGACCCTCAAGTACTTCATTATTTGGCAAAGCCATCAGGTTTCCAGTTTCCGCATGGTTCAGGTGAGGAGGGCAGGCTCTTTAGTATAGCAGCATGCCTGCTCCGAGTGCTGGGGAGGATGACTTTTCCAGCACTACTGCAACACGAATACTGAAAAAATTGCTGAGGGCTGAACTGGCATGAGAGGGAAGGGCATGCAACCCACATCCAGACACCACACCACCACCGGTGGACGACTCAGGGAAGGCAATGGCATCCTGCCAAGCAGTACAGCCTGAAGCAACACATTTCCTAGAGCATCCAAGAAATTAGCAGCCTCCCTCAGGCTTTCAAGGACAGATGACACTCAACCACCCTTTCCTTTGGAGAGCCACGAGCTTGACTCTTGCCAGCTCTTGGGTGTGCAGCCTGCATGTCAGCAAGAAGCAGGTCTGGTACCTTTGATGCATTTACTGCAATCAGCTCTGTGCTATCTTGCTTCTCCTGTCTGCCCAGCAAACAGTTTGCTTTCTGGCAAGCACAGGAGAAGCGACACTGGGTGAGGGAGCTGGGACAGAGGCAGTAAGACATCCAGCGTGAAGGCACAGAAAAGACAGAGAAACAAGGAGGAAGGCAAAGAGCTAAAGGAGCTGAGCAGATTGCTCCCTGTCCTGAGGGTCTCTGCAGTCCTGGGGCAGCAGGTGGGCAACACACCAGCCAAAGAAGCGGCAATGCAGAGCAGTCCCAGGTACAAAGAGAACCATCAGATACCGGGAACCATCAGTGCAATGGTGCAGTTCCCACCTCCTCCCTCCATATCCAAACCACCTCCTGATCATGCCCCTTTCTTCTGTACTCTCTTGGGTAGGTACTATACCCAGGGCAACCCCGGCGGTCTGTAAGAAAAGAGGGGCTGGAAAAAGTACTGACTAGCAGTTGCTGGGAGTAAAGGGAAAGCTGTGCAGCTAAGGGTAGAAGCATCCTCTGACTAGCACCAGGAAACGGAGAATTTGTTGCTAATCTCCAGGTCAGAGAGGGCTAACACTCAATTCTGTAATTTGTTCGAGCAGCAACATGGTGCTAAAGGTGGCCACAGTGTAGGAAGAGGCCTGCAAGAACAGACTCAAAAGATGACAGATCTGTGGAAATCTGAGGTACAAATCAACTGTAAGAAGAGCAGGAA
>NW_009715271.1:79801-153861 GCF_000703405.1 Apaloderma vittatum
GGATCTGCTTGGCCCCAGACTGGAAAGGCAGGATATGTTCTTCAGCCTCCTGTTAGGGAGCTGTCTGGGTGGGCTGCCCTTCACCCAGAGGCGTTGCCCTTTACCCGCGGTCAGCAATCAGCAATAACATCCTCTTTGAGGCAAAGCTACCTGTGAAATGGTAGCAGGAAGCATGCCTTAAGGGCAACAACAAAAGAAATGGAAACAGACAGAGCAGTAGGGAAAAGAAGAAAACTGATAGAGAAATACACTACTGGAAAATGAACGTGTGTAACCCCTCCCTGTAGGGTGGGAGGATACTTGTTCTGGGGAGGCCCACAGACACTACACATGCTGAGATTAACCTTCCTGTCCTGCCCTCACCACAAGAGGACACCTCTGTGCCAACAGTGTTGTGACTACAGACATCCATGGACCTCTGCCCCAAGACAGCCCATGGCCTTCCACTGTGCCATTGCGTTCCTTCACGGCATAACAGGGACCCAGCCTAACGCCAGCCTGTTTCTCACCATGCCACACGTAAGGAGAGAGGAAACGACCTCCAAAGCAAATACGACATTGAGCAGGAAAAAACAAAGTTGTTTGGGAACCTTCCTTGCAAGGCAGAAAGTCACAGGAGACTGCGATCAGCTGGCTGCACTCAAAACCACTTTGGTAAAGGCTACACGGTTGAAACCCAAGTAGGAGCACCAAGAGGAATAATTCCTTACCTTTAACAGTGATCTGGGCCGTGGCTTCGATCATACCGAGCGAGGAGATGGCTACGCAGGTGTAGTTGGCAGACTGAACGATGTTATTCAGCTCCAGGACGTTCCTACCGACGGGCATCTCATCCTCTTTGGTCAGTTCCTCCACACCAGCCATCCACTTCACGTAGGGCATCGGAGCACCTACTGCCACGCACGTGAGGTTCACGCTCCCCCCAGGCATCACCTCGTGGTTGCTCGGAGGGATAGAGAATCGAGGAGCAACACGGCGCACTGAAACAAGGAGGACACAGCTAGTAGGGTCACAGAGCCAGCAGACAGCACTCAGTTGCATTCCGGGGGTACATGACGGGGGGTTCACCATTTACTGCCTGTCTATCCCTTGGGACAGATAAAACGAAGTGCAAGAGCTGTTCAGTGCTTTGCCAAATTGTGCACACTTTGCTCTCCTTCCTTAGCCACTGGCATCTTATTAGAACCCATTAAGGGATGGCTCAATCCATTCCCTCCAAACACAGCCTTTTGAAATCATATTACTAACATGAAACATTCCTCCATTTAAATTACAGCCCTCTCATTAGAGAGCATGCACAAATGCCAGTCACACACTCTCTCTTCGGAGGGCCCACTGAAGCTCTGCAAAACAGAATTACCTGCTCAATTTATTAGCTCTAGAGTAAAGCAACCCGTGCCCTAAACCTCACAGGGTTTGGGTAGGAGCAGCAGAAGGGTTTCTTTCTGAATTAGCACACGTGTGCTGCTAAATAAAATATAATTCCTTTCAAAATGGAACTCAGGTTCTACCTTGGCTCAGAAAAAATAGTCACCAGAGCTGCATGACATTGTCAGGGCCTGAACGGATCACCTTGCTGGGCAGGAGAGAACTAATCCTGACAGATGTGAGATCATATCCATTTTGACAGAAGAGAGCTAGGCTTGCAGAACCCTCCCCACCTTTGTGGCAGCACTTCGGGAGATGTATTCCTCCTTATTTCATTGCACAGCTTCTCTTCATATCAATCCCTTGCTGGGTATTTCATTCAAGACTTATTTGTAAGCAACTCTCAGCTACAATAAAGCTCTAAAGCTGCCTGCCATATGCATTCCCGTCAGGAAAATGACACTGAGAAATGAGACCCCTTCTTCAGGGTTAGTGTTATGGGCCTATTTAAGCAAGGGTAGAGAAACAACTGTGCTCAGTAAATCTTTGTCTCCTCTGGGCCAGCTCATTTTAGTCTGTAGTTAAAAAGTGAAACCGCTCAAACGTGTTTCGCCCAGCAGACTGGCTCCCCTCTAGCCTCCTCCACCAGAAAGGCAGCTTCCGATCATCGGCTGGGCTCACGATTGACCGGTTCCCAAGGAGCTTCTCCCTGACAATTACGCTCCCCCAGCAGTGCCTCGGGCTGGTGGGGCAGCCAGCAGCTGCAGAGCTGAGGGCAGGTGGAAATGGGGCAGGAGCCGCAGCGGTGCCAGTTCTCAACGCGCTGCAGGCGCAACCAGCCCCACGGGTGCTGCGGGTCCGGGGGGACACGGCTCTGCTGGCGTGGCTCCTGCCACTCCGGCGTTTCCACGGACGGGAAAGCTGCTGACAGCCTGGCGAGCTGCAGAGGTGTCAGCTCCGCTTGCCAAGCTGATCCTCCCCAAATCAGATCTCACTAGTGCTCTCTTTGATGATTCATCCCCAAACCAACAGGCTTGCAGAAACAGACTGAACACGGAAGCCCCCACGCTAGTATGTACAACAGAGCTAAGACTTCGTGATAAATCAGACAATACTGTCAACATCGTGTGTGTACTACACATCGCCTCGGTGACAAAACAGGGCTCATTAGCTCCTTACCAGCCAAGGGAAGGATAACTCGCTTTGCTTGCCTTACTTTTTTTAATGTCTAAATCCAAAGTCTTGCTGGTTGTTTCTTTTAATCAATTATTAAATCTCAAATCAATAGCTACATGAGCGATCACCAGTGAGGTGTTACCTGACTGACGGTGCAGTGCTCCCCAAATGAGACAAAACTGAAAGCGTACTCAAGTGCTACGCAGTCATGAAAATACGGAGTTAACCTGATGGACATGGCAATGGTTTAACATGATGGCGTGTACTTCCAACCAACCAAAGCATCCCAGCACCAGCTGTTAAAGTCAGGTTTCATTTTCCAATGAACGTGGCGTCGCATAATTCCAAGTAGAAGCTGTTCAAATTCCATCCCCATCCAAGGACCAAACCCACCCACGCTATATTAAAATTTAAAAAAAAAAGCAAACTTTGAAGATAAAGCCATAGGTGTGCACAGAGCACTCACACACATGCACCAGGCAAACAGGCTGGCAGGCACCAGAGGCCACTACAGAGTCAGGGAGCAAGCAGTGTGAGGGCAGGACGAGGAAAGGGAAGGTGCACAGAACTCACACACAAGGACACGGGGAGACAAGCGACTGCAGGACAAGAGGCCATGCAGGAAGTTCTGAGCCCAGCATGCACAAACAGATTTTGACTCCCAGCCCTGTGAGACCAGAAGCAGCACAGTCCGCTGCAGACTCCCCAGCATCCCGCACCGTGCTCTCGTGTCAAGCACTGCTTTTAGGGTGTTCCTGGGGTCATGAGAGCCCCATCACTGCCGTGTCCCCCTTGATGTGTCCTGCAGAGGTGGTGCCTGTGGGCACTGCAGCCATCTCTCCCTGGAGAAGCCAGTGGCCAACCACCTCCTGCTCCCCAGCATGGGGGAGATGCACTTCAAAGCAGGTGGGGGCTCTCTCGGCAGTGCTTTGCAGGGTGAAGGAAAGGGCTGAGACCCTTCAGAAGTGGCGTTCCCCTGCCCTGTCCACAGGGGAGAAGCAGAGGTGGTTTGGTCGGTGCATTCGTGTGCCTAGAGAAGGGATGAATGGCAAGGAAAGCTCTCTTGCTTTGAGCATGGTCAGGCTGCAGCATACCCAACCTCGGCATGGGAGCTATGCGGGGCCTCAGTTCTCAAGCCTGCCAACAGATGAGCAGCTCAACACGCCTCCGCAGTGTATTTTTGAGACCCAGAAAGGCTGCGCCAGCCTCCCCTTGTTAGCACACCGGCAGAGCTGCTAAGATGGGTTCGCTGCTCCGCACCAGAGAGCAGCAGTGCCCAAGGCACCGCAGCTGCTAAAAATGGATGCCATGTGTAGGGTCAGCTCTCAACATGGGAGGCAGGAGGGGTCAGGGCAACGCCTTCGGTAAAGATCTGGCCCGGACGATACTCTGGCAGGAGCACATGCAAGGAAGGGACAGGCTCCATCAGCCTCCCATCCTCTTGGGGGATAATTGGCAGCTTCTTGTCCCAGTCAGTACGGAGGGAGAAGGGGAGATGCTGTCAGTCAGCATTAGTGAGAGCTGGCAGAGCTCTCACAGCAGCTTGTAGAGCACCATCATCACATTCCTCAGGCTCAAGCCAGCGATTTAAGTCGCTTGCTCTTCTAGCATGAGAGTCTGGTAATAATTTAAATCAGTATAACCCCTCAAAAAGCAGCATTTTTAGAATTTCTGTCCAATTTACAAGTCAAATCACATGGGCTAGCACAGCCCATGATGCTACCTTAAGCGCTCTGAAAAATTTTGTTGTTCTTCATTTATTGCAGCAGTGAAATTTCCCTCTTTATTACGATTTTCTTAACAAGAATTTGCATTTTTTTTTTAATCTTCTTTTTTGGATAAAGATCAGAGGAGGTGGTTTGGAGGTTTTGCAAGAACAGCACAGGGGAAAATTGCTGTGAATATTAAAATGATTTCAGTGGACAATAGTATAATTCAGAGGTTTAGTTAAACCAGCAGACTGTCAAAAATGAGATTCATTGTCATTCATCCCAAGAATAGGCATCGTAATGGCTCTGTGCTGCTCTACTATTCAGCACGCCTCCCTGCAGAGAGCATTCCCCGGGAAGTGAAGTGGAACCCCGGAGCGGTGAGCAGTGCAGCGCAACCTGAGCCCATGCCCTGGATCCCACAGGACAGGGAGAAAGGGCAGCGTGGAGACCGGTTCCCCACTCACTGGAGCACTCATGGGGAGGAAGAAGAGCAGGCAACACAACAGCCACAAAGGTCGAGATTGAGAAATGTTAATAATTCAGCATGCATTAACATGCACATTCCCTGCCTTGAGAGCAAAGAGCATGAATCGATCGCCTGGCTCCTTTCACCACGGCAGTGGCTGTTTTCTAACATCTCAGGTTCCCTCTGAGGGTGACGCTACCCCTTGGGAGAACTAGGGACCTCCCCCTTCCTACTTCTGTCCGCAGGAGATGCAGGCTCTGAGCAGCAGTGCTCAGGGCTCACAGGCAGGTGCTCTTAGCCCCTCTCTCGCGTGCTGAGACTCTGCTGGGAACACAACAGTGCCAGGAGGACTGTCCATGCTTCCAAACCTGTGTGGTGCTGCTAAGGAAGGGCAGACCAAATTGCTTTTCCCTGCCGGCTTTTTTTGGCCCCAGCACAGCTGAGCAAATGACAATGTTAACACCCCTCACTCTAGCCTGCAGAGATGCAGGGACCTCTACTTGCTTTCTCTGGCTTCTGGATTTCCTTTCCACCATGCCTGCCTAGCACCTGTCTAACTCTGCTTTGTCCTCCCGCTTCCTGGTACCCCCAGCGCAGGCTCGCTGGGCGCTGCCCCATGGCGATGGAGAGCTGTGCCCATGCTCTGCACACTTCTCCGCTTCTCCCCGAGATAATTGCAGCTGCTCTGGTCCTGCACCGCTGTCCTGACATTCTCTCCACTTGACTCTTCCTCTGCACGAAGGAGCAGCCGTCTGAAGTTCCATTCGCTCTGAAGGAGGATCAGCCCTGCCTGGGCTGTGCTCTAACCTCCCAGCTGGGATCAGCAGTAGCGAGTGAGACAGGGGTACATATCTGAAAAGGTGAGACTGCTCAATCCACGGTGCACAGGGTGTGTTCTTGCCCTCGCCACACTGCTAGCCTGCAAAAAGCTCCCACCTTCCTCAGGAACCACCTCTTCAGAGTCGTGAAGGAGTGAATTTAGGAGATATCTTCAAACATGATCATCGGTCTGCACGGTTTACTCATCTGTAGACACCTTTCATCTCTCCCTAGTGCTATCATTTTAAGGAAGGACTTCAAATGGAAAGGCAGTTGCTGGAATCTCACAATCTATTGACAGAATCAACAGCAGGAGAGGAAAAACTGGAACCAGAAAAAATGCATTTACAGTCTAATCTTGTGCTCAAACAATGCTGTACTATTTATGCTCCCAATGCATCCTTGAGTGCTGACATTTTATAGACAATTTCCAAAACAGGTCCTTGCCATTTTTGGATTATATTTCAGCTATAACTTTTAGGTCTAATTATTTGCGCTGACAACCACATATAAAAGAGGATATATCATTACAGTGGTGCAGCACTGGAGACACATCAGCATTCAGCATACTGACATACTAATAGCAAAGTAAGAGAGACCAAGATTGTGGAGCTATGCAATTTGCATTCACTCTGAAATTTCTCTGATGAAAATAACACAACATTAAGGAGGGGAATAAGAGAAAAGATCCACTGTATCAAGATAAAATAACTCGTTAATAAATAACCTTGCAGCAGTCACAGAGCAATAATTAAATGCATGGGTGAGCAGTACACAGTTTTAAGTAAAGCTGGAAAAACGTAAGATGTAATTATCAGTGCCAAACAAATTATAAGCAAGGCAAATCCCAATGGAATATTTAGAACCTAATTTCTGGCTTCACGTTAAATATTTGTGTACGTGAGTATTTTTGGTGGGGTGGGAAGGAGTGGTCGGCACAAAGAATGAGAAATTATCTTTTCCTGCTGGCTTATATCCATTCTCAGCTGCCTCCCCTCAGCTAAACCACGTGGCTAAAACATTTAAGTGCCCTGTCAGAGGTTTATTCTCCAGAGGTGCCAGAGCCATCACAGCAGTGCTCCAAATTCACTGAAATCTGGGAGGCCTTGGCTTTAATTTCGTCTCTTTTCTGCCTTGTTCCTATTCTTCATCATTGTCTTGGGCTCAGGTAATTTTATCCTCTACGAAATCTATTTTTAGAGGGTAAACAACAAGGGCCCCATGCTTTAGTACAATCTAAATGAGAGCACGTTCCAGGGAGAGAAACGGGAGCGAAGTCAGTGTACTGGAACAACTGCTATGACAACTTGTTAAAACTTGTTCCAGTGATGATTATAAGATCAACTCATGCAGCTGCCTGATGGCATGTGTGAGAGGAGCCAGGGTCTCTTCCCTGTGCCACCGGGAGCAGCGCCGGGCTGGAGAGCTGCTATGGGCATCCCTCAGACCCGCACGGCACCTGTCTGGTGAAGGAGCCATCTCTGGAAACCAGCTCAGGACTTCTGCCAAAAACACCAGCTTTCCTCAGCATGAAATCATGAGCGCCTCGAGCTAGGTCTGGAGCTAGATTCAATTTAAAAGCTGGAGTTGCCTTTCACTATTGTCCTTTACTCACTTCTGGCTCTCTGAGGGCAGCAGGACAGAGCAGGACAAAGCACAAATCAGGTTTTGCCGAGTAGCTACGAGCTCCTGCGCACGTCGTCACGGGCCTTCCTGAGCCGTCCTAGGTAAGGCTGGGGCCACTGCCAGCGCTCCCTGCTCTCCTGCCAGCGAGAGAAAGACCCAGCCCCATGCAGAGGGCCCTTGTCCGAGTTTGGAGAACTGTCCACCCCCAGAGTGGGCACTGTCGAGGAGGAGGGAAGCTCCTCAGCATGAGGGTCTCGCATCTCTCAGCCAGCTGCCCCTGGGAGGGCAGCAGGGTGGGTTCTTTTCCAGCTGAGATCAAAATCAAGCGTCTTGCCTCTAGAAAAAGTTAACGCTTTTAGAGCTACAGAATAAATCAAGGAACCTATTCTCCCTAGCATCTCAAAGGAGGACTGAAGATCATTCTGATCTCTGCTTCCGGAGACTGCTCTTGTTCTCTGGCCAGAAAGCAGCAGCAGTTTAGAGATATTGCACTGGCACCCAGCACAGGTAACGGGTTAGAGAAAGGCCCCACATACAGTAGCATGCACTTCTTCCCGTCCTACCTTGGAACAAACCCACCCTGCCTGTTATTTGCATGCAAAATATATTTTGTGCATTTTAAATCTCAAGCAACAAAGGCATGCAAGCAAAGTATCAACGCCATCACCAGAGTCACAGCAAACAGTAAGCAGATCTCATCAGGCACACTGCGGCCGTGCCTGGAAAGGAGCCAGAGTCTGTAGGGCCCCCTCCCCTTTTGGGGATGGCTCTCCTCTCCCTACAGGAAAAGTCCCATCTGACGTGGCGTACTGTAGATGGATAAGAAGTGAAAAGGACCAACCTTCTCGCTGATCTGAGAGATGAAAGTTTGTTTTGTTTGATGGCAGAGTGCGATGAAGATGAGAAGGGAATAAAAAAAGACAAGGAAAAACACAGAGAGTAAAAACAGGCCAAGCTTCATCTGTCCGCACACCACTGAAACGACAAGACAAGACTACAGAGGTCAGCCACGACTTCCCACCGTGCACACACACCACTCCACAGCTGGGACAAGAGTGCGACGCGCTCACACCGCTCCAGCCTGGAGCAGGTCCGGCCCCTCTGCCACCCGGACCCGCTCACTGCTCCTTGAGGCAGGGCGAAGGGAACTGCGCATCCCACACATACTCACATGGAAGGTACTCTGGGGACGGCCCCGCGCTGGGCCAGACACTGGAAGCACAGACATGTTCACATGTGCAAAACAGTCACGCACGGGGTACTGGCCATCACACAGACTGACGTGCTCCCACACACACCCACTCCAGCCATAAAAATGATGACAAAGGCACTTTAAACCCATTGACCATACACTGGGAAGAGCATATACGTAGATCTGAATTTTATCAAGTATGAAAGAAATGTTCCAAGTGGTGAATGGAAAATCTTCTACCATGAAGAGCTGTTCCCCCTCTCCAAACAAAGAGCTAAATGCAGCAGAGAGGTATTAGGCAAGTGACAGACATGCGCAGTCTTGGCTGGGCTCAGTTTCGGGAGAGCCTTATTGGTACACTGTGCTGTGAGTGAGAGACGGACAAGAAATCAGGAGGACAAAAACACCCAGAGAGAATTGAGCAGGTCCCACATTTTGTTCCTGCGGGAGAGATAGTAGAAGGTTAGTTGCATTTTCCTTATAGACAAAGGATATCTTATTTCTCTTGCAGGAGTGACCTCACTCCAGCTACAGATCTGTGGCGTATCAGCTGTAATTGAACCCTCGCTGAGAGAATACAGAAGTGGATTTGATAGTTAAAGACTGCTTATGAGTCACATTTTTGACGGGGGAAGGAAAAGGTGGGGGGAGGAATTTGCTTTCCAGCAGAAACACTGTAAATTAAAGAACAGCATGTGGCATTATACAGCGCAACAGTACAGTCAGCCATTTCCACCGATTAGAGGACAGGATTTTAACCAACACCGACATGGTACAGACCAGGCAACAAAATGCCAATAACAGCTACAACAGTGGCCTACGAAGTGTAATGGAGCTTGCAGGAGAACAGCAAAACAGTTGTTTACATTTCTTCAATTGAACCGATACTAGGGCACCAGAACCAGCCAACTCGGAGCTTGAAGAGCCCATAAGCTTGAAGGCCACATCCAGTGAGGATCCCCACCTAGATACCCTTAAAGCAAACAGTTCTAGCTGAAGATCCAGGTTTCCACTGGCCAACTCCACCTCTTGGTCCACAAAATATTAACATAAGGCTCATTTAACCCAGTGAGACTGTGATGAGAGGGAACCTCTTTATTGCTGCTCCCAAGCCACCACTTGATTTCCAAATCTAATGGAGCATATCACATCTGCATGGCTTCAACAGACATCGAGGGGCTTCTGCCTTCTGCTCAGCTCTTCCCAACAGGAAGGATTTGTTTCCTGCCCTTGCCTGGCAAGGACAGCGCTTCTGGCAAACCAGGCATACCCATGAATGGCTGCATTTCTGGAAAGCAGCACTAACACTGCAAGAGAGCAACACAGGCTTCACATGCTGCAAGTGTGGACCAACCTGCCACACTGTGTGACTGAATGGCAAGAGGCTGGTGAAGGGTGTACGACTGAGGGACGATGCTGGAACAGCTACAGGAACAGCCGTCAATGGTAGAGCCCCCCCTTGCCCCTGGGAAGGGCTGACGGACCCCAGGCACACCAAGGGGACTCGCTGCTGTGTCACTTGGCCTGCCTGGGGACAAGGTGGGGGGCGCTGCTGCAGCTGAGGAATCGCCAGGAGCGTTGTTTTGGGGAGCCCAGCAGGGATTGCGCTGCATCGGTGTGCAGGGACAGGAGCAGGCTCCAGCAGTGGCTTTCCCCACGTGTTGACACTTCAGATTAGAGTTAGAAAGGTGAGGAGACGCATGTGAAATACGCTAATTCAAACAGATTACTTTCTGGTCTGTCAAACAGGAACAAATTTGGGGCCTGCTATTTGTCTCTAATTGCTGGATTATCTCTTAATCTTTTACTATATTAGTGGTTTATGGGGAATAAAAACCAGTAGCAGGCTACTCTGGAACAGCTGTAAGGCAAGAGGGAACACCTGGACAGAAAGTTCTCTCTCCTTTCCCTTTAGCTAATGCTTAAACAGCGGCTGCTTTATCCAAGATAAACCTGATGAACGGTAAATTGAAAGTTTCATCTCCTTACAGATCCCATTCCCATGCTCCATTATCTCCAGTTCTCTATCCATGTCACTGCTAAGCTAAGAAGCATGTTTTACCAACAGTTTTTCTGTAAATAACATCTGACCCCCCACGTAAGGACAGAGGACTTAAGGCTGCAGTTACCCAGAGTATCCCCTGTGCAGAATAACACGGCTCACTAGCCATGCGACCGTGTTCCCACGAACCTGAGCTGCCTGGCAGCTAACCTGAACATGCCAGCCTATGTGCAAGACAAAGCAAGTCAAGTTACAGCAGAAAAGCCACCAGAGGATAGCAAACTCCAGGAGGTAAGAACAGGGCTCCTTTTGAGGTCCAAGCTGAAAGAAGCAAAGAGCAAGGCAGCAGACAGAGGCGTCTGCCAGTCCTGACTGTCAGATGGCTCCCGTAGGCAGAAATACACTTGCCTATTGAATTTGGCTTTTACCCTTGCCACAGACAAGCTCCTCTTATGCAGCAGAAGCAATACTCTAACCACAGCAGCTTGTTGCAGAAAGAATGAATTTGGGCTTACGGGAGGCTCTGCTTTTGTGTATTCTTGGGCATCAGCCCCTGAAACAAGGCAGGAGGCTGTGGTCAGGATATGAATGCACAGGTCTGAGAGCTTAGAACACTAGCTCAAACAAAAGAACACATTTCTAAAGCTTCTCAGAGTGGGAAGCTAATACTTTCCTGAAAGCAACAAGAAAGTTCATTATCCCAATTGGCCCTGAAACTCTGCTGGGAACTGCCAGCATCTGTCCTGTGCTGAAAACCCTCTTGTGGTATGCTAGGCATTAATATAAAGGCAAACCCAGACATTGTGGAATCCAGAAGACAGAGAGGTGGACAAAAACCCAGAGGGGGATGAACCTGTTCCTGCTTATCTCCAAAAGCACATCTTGTGTCTCAAGGACTCCACATAAATCAAATTTTATCCTTTACAGTTTCTAGAGGTACAGAGGAACAAAAGGACAGATTGTCTTTTTTACACCAGATTACATGAGAATAAGACAACCTCCCATTATAGGCGATGAACAATGTACTCCTGCCACACTGACGAGTATATTCCATCCTAGAGAGACAGACAGGATGCTCAGGGCGCCCAGGCAGCCGATCCCATTCATAGTGCACACACATGCATGTGTGAACTCAATTAAGAGCAGAAAATCTCAGAGCACCAGAGATGGATTTCCTAACCCTTTGTGCAAGTGGATATGGAAGGGGAGGGAATGGACATTTAGTCAGCATAGACATGCAAGTCTAATTGTTCCACAGGCATCTGTGCAGGTCATGTGGGGGAATAGGAGGGGGAAACAGGTTTCTAAGTCCATTTCTGTGTTGTATTATCATGCACTGAGCTACCAGCCACTCTCCTTCTATTTTCCATAAAGGTCATTTTACAAACAATCAGACTTGAGCCTTGCATTGCACTTTTAACTGTCAAAGGACTTTGAAAGGAATGAAACTGTTAAGCTTATTTGAGTTCTATGAAGCACATTCAAATCTTTAGATGAAATGTGCTAGCAGAAGGACAAAGAACTATTATTTATTAAACCATGATCGTTATAATCATCACGGTGTAGCAAAACGCTCACAGGAACATTGACGGTGAATACGCTTCACCTCAGGAGAAAACATGACAAAAATATTCACAGTAGTGCATGAGGACGAGAAAACTTGGCAGAAGCTGGCTTTGAAGTGAGCTCCAGCACAAGGACACACAGCCACAGCAGCACGAGCCGCAACGCTGACTGAGCAACTAACGCCTGCCGGTGCCGAGTGCTGCGCAGCTCTGGCCACGCTGCTGGCTGTCTTCACCCCAAGTCCGTTCACAACCAGCCAAGGTGCGCCTGCCCAAACCACGGCTCCTCCGGCTTTGGCTACAGCAGTAGCTTTAGCACGGAGCAGCACTTAGGGGTAGAGGGAGTGAAGTTAATGAGCACTGAAATCCCAGAGAAAGGAGCGCACTTTCATTATCTAGGGTCACTGCTCTCTGCGGCACTGCTGGACTGCAGCATTATCTTGGGGTCAGGGCTGCACGGAGCAGGCACAGGGAGAGACCACGGCCCCTCAGCCCTGTAGCCCTCCCCAGCCACGTGCCAACTGCTGAGCGGTAGTTACTCGGTGGCCTCTATCGCAGCCTGGTTTTGCATCTTCTGACGGTCCAGGGCAGACATCTGTCCGAAGCAGCAGTCTGGGTCATCCGGTCTGATTTAACTGCCTGTTTGTGTTTCCTGTCATCCCGGCATCTCCCTCACAAATCTCTCCAGTGTCTGCTTGTCTGTGATCGCTGCCAGGCCCTCAAGCACTGGCACTGCCCCTCTCTGGTCAAGTAATGTCACCCCCATCAGGCTCAATGAGAGGCAGCTCAATGAGAGGAGCACATTGCCAAAACAATGCATATAGTCGGGTCATAAACAAACGTATTCCCCGTTATTTAGCCATTTTTCAGACATCCCCAGTTTTGGTCGCTGACTGTTTGACCACTGTCCCCAGCTTTCAGTCTTCCAGCAATAGCCTCGAGCTTTTACTGCTGTTGCTATTTTAGCTGTTTTAATATTTCATAAGCAGAAAATGTCCGTTTTAAAGGCTTCAAGTTTCGTTGCTCCAGGCCCACGTCAGTCATTCAGAATTATTATTATTTACACAAGGCCCCCACTGCAGTAAGCATCACGTAGCCGCAAGTGGCCATTTCGGTGAGTTCCCTCCGTGTCTGAGCCTAAGCTGCCGCCAAGTTCCCAAGTGTAAAACCCTGCAGAGGCCAGAGAATTGCTTCTAGGGACAGAGCCACAATCGTAAATTCATTTTGGGTGATGGCTCCTTAGTGAAACTTGGCAAATAAAACTACAGACTCCAAGCAAGATTCCCCGTTGCCAAATGAAATGCTAGTCTGGCCATTCAACAGGCAGATCAAGAAAGCAGAGATTTTTGCAGTAATACCATTCCTTTTTATTGCAGTCTGATTAACCAGTTTGCAATTTGGGCACAAAAGAGATAGTTCAGTTTTAAATGGTCTTTCTAAAAAAGCAGCTGTGCTGCTGCTTCTCTACAGCATGTACAGCCTTTTGGGCCAGAGAACTTGCTGCACTTGCCCCACTGAACCATGCCCTGAAGGCCTGAAAAGCAGCACTTAAGAAGTGAAAACTGGGCAGCAGATCTCTCATTTGATGGGAAGTATGTGGCCAATGCTCCAATAAATACTATTCTAATAGCATTTGCACTACTCGCTGCTGTAAGCAGCACTGGGGAACACACCTAGCGAATTCCACCATGTATTAATAAGGATGTTCTTATACACAGCCTTCCTGCTCATCTGCTTTACTGAAGTAGGGAAAAAATAATGCCCTGTGTAGAGGGAGTGAGTGAAATAACAGTGTCACTGTTGAGGGGAGCACCACACAGGCCACCACCTTCACAGGCATCTCACAGGACAACACTTTTGGCTGAAAACGCTCCTCTTTGTGCATATGTCCCTGGAGCTGTAGGCAAATGAAGAGTAAAATATCTTCATTAAAAAAAAAATAGTGTAGGTGAATCAGTGCAATTATACCATATTCCCAGTGTGCCTGACAAAATGACATCACCTTTGTTTTTTTGCCCACACTAGGTCCAAACTGCCTGCTATTCTTAAATCAATTCCTGGTATATCTTGAATCAACTTCTCAGATTTTTGCTGCTAAATTAGATAGTAAGATCTCTGGATCAGAGGAATATCATTTTCCATACGTTTCTATTCCCTGTCCTTCTCCCTGCCACGCCATCAAGTCCCAAATCTAATCACTGTAATCAAGCACTGTGGTATGTGTAACCGTGGACCACAAACATGAACTTTCCTCAAGGTGGTAATGGTAAGATCCAGACCACCACTGGCAAGCGTGCTTGCGCTGAAAGGGCAAGACGGGAATATGCTACTGTGCCCCCTTGGAAGTCCCTGCTACGTCCCAGATAGCCACCTTGCCCTGGCACGCTCCTCTGTCTCGCGTTCACTCTGTTCTTGCTCCTCTGATGATCCGGATGTTTCTGCAACCCTCCGTGCATGGAGGGCTGAAGAGCAGCAGTGGGAGGCAGTCAGCTCCCAGCACTGGTCCCCAGCCCCCTCCTGGCTCTGCAGCAGCAGACAGATAGACCTGTCAGTCCAGAAGCAGAAGGCTTATGAAGGTTGGTTTCCAGCACACTTAGTAAGATGAAAATAATAGCTTCAAGGAAAATGCATCCATTTTCCCTTACAAATCCCTGGTGTGGGAATGTTTTAACTTTTAATGAAGTCCATCTGTGCAGAAGTGCTGGTTCTAAAGGACTCACAGAGACAAGACACTTGCAGAGCCTGCCCCTTCCTCCTCCTGTTCTTTCATTGCTATAGGAAGCCCTGGGCAGTGCCTGCCTACTCCCTCTTATCACCCGTATCTTCCTTTGTTAGCTTGAAAAGTATGATAAAGATGCTAATGAATCTGTGCTTTCTAACACAGCACACTCACAAATGATTACCTGGGAGGCTAGGAAAGGGGAGGACATGATCAAAAACACAAACCCCAAGAGTCAAGAGACAAACAAACATTTGAACTATTAAAAAAACAACAGGCTGTAAATGAGAGCAAGCACAAGCAGCCCTGAGAACTACACAGGGTGGGAATCAGCGCTGCTGCTCAATACTCAGACGCGCTTTCCGAGAAAGTGGTCAACTTGTTGGGTATTCACCACAACGAGGTCAATCATTACGGAACTATCATGCAGTGGCTGTGCAGCCGATGCACTTAATTTCCAGTGTAATTTAGTCCTAATTAATGTCTTCTCTAGTAAAGATGCAAGCACTTTCTGAAACCCGACCGAAAGTCACTGATCCGTCTAATGACAACACTGTAGGACTATCACAAGAAGGAAAAACGGGGATTCTTTTATTCTGCATCCTAGAATAAAAGTGATTCAGCTTTGGCAGGGGGGTTGGACTAGATGATCTTTTAAGGTCGCTTCCAACCTCTACCATTCTGTGATTCTGTGACAAGTAAGAAAATAAGGTATTTTCAGTTTTTCCTTGCTTGTTAAAGAAATAAAATGTTCAAGGTTTGACTAACTTTTTGAAGCCATTGACTAAAATAGTAACATTACGGTACCATTTGCTATCAGAAACCGTAAGCACAAATACAATCTAGGACCTAGTACACACAGTGATTTTCATCTGATAATAATTTATGGGATATTCTGTCTTCCATATACAGTAGAGTTTTATCAGGATCACACAAGTTGGAGACTTGACATAGTAAAGACTACGTGCAATAAAAAGGCTTGTTCCAAAAATCCATGTGCAGCACTGACAGTTATCAGCAAAGCATATGTCTAAGAACATGCTTTCTTTGGTGAATGTCAGGAACTTGTCACATGTGCCGACCATCCACGGCCCATCCCTAGTCCAAATAGGATGGACAAACCTTACTGAGCAGTAAGTCAAGCAGAAAATTCAGTATACTCTTCAGTATACTCCCGAGTCCAGGATTCACTTGCTAAATAAAGAGTGTTCATTAGTAAAAGATCAGGAAGTTGTTAAAAGGAGGTTTTTCTACTTCTTGAAGCTCCTGTGTCTTTATTCAGCCACACTTCTAGAGAAAACACAACATTGAGAGTCTGTCACAAGCAGCAAAAGCATCCCAAATACTGCTGCAGAACGGCTGGATATCCACACACACCTATGCGACGACCTGGTAACTCGGGTCCTTTCCCTCAGAGTGCAAAGTGACAATCTGGGATGAGTTTTAGTACAGCTTGCCTGAAAAATGAACTTGCAAGAACACAGGGAGTTTAAAATCATCCATAGTTACATTGTGAGAGCGAAATGAGTGATTCCACTGCATAGATACAGCTCCATCTTCTGAATATGCTTAATTGGATATGCCAGTCTTAAAAAGACTCTTATAATCCAAATCACACTGCAAAATAGAAAAGCAGTCCCCCAGAAAGAAAACAATGCCAGAAGCCACCCCTAGAAGCAAACACACAGCATGTGAGGACTTAATCACTCTCATGTCCTCTTTCCATACTAGCCAATGCATACGCAGCTTTAAGATTATATTTTCTTTCTTCTAAACAGAGGAAGGAAGAAATGAAGATGAGATTTTATTATTAGACAGTTGATTTACTAAGTGGAAATAAAATCTGGATCTATCTTCCTAACAAACAATAGCTTGCACCAGCACAAGAATCTTCTTTCTCTTCTTGGGAAAATCCATAACTACATTTCCCAGGGGTTGCCGACTAGTGGCTCTGGTTATATAGAGATTCATATGAAATAGCACATTTTCTTCTGGTCGAAATTAATAGAAAGCGTACAGGGAATTTAGCCCTTGCTTCTCTCCAAGCTAACTCAAACACCTATAATGCAGAGAAAGAAAACTGGCAGGAGATCGCCCTAATGTAAAACCTAGTTATTCCGGTATGTTGAAAACAGTTTTAAATGGGCAACATGGCATAACCATTAGAAAAATCACTTTACATGAATTGCGGCTAATTTCCAGCAGGTTCCCAGTGTGAGCCATTAATACCCAGAAGCTCAATCATTGATGCATATAAGATGGATTAGGACAAGTCCAAAACGTTGTTCAGTTTTTAAAGATACATATTCTAAAGGAGAGGACTAAATATTAGCTCACCTATAGCTGAGCACCTTTGGCTCATGAGAGCATGACCAGTTTTATGCTACTGCACCAAAGGTTAATTTATACTAAGAGGATTAAGCACCCCTCGATCTCAATTAAAATAACTATGATACAAAGTTAAGGAGTTCAAGGGCAAGAGGAATTTCAGTTCTGCCCATATTTCAGCATTTTAAATAACAGCATATAAACAGCAAAAACAGATGTCCAGAAATGTGAATCAAACCAAACACGGACCGAAGATATCCTTGAACTCAACTTGCTGGTTTTTGAACAAAAGGCGTCACATCACACAATCCATGAAGTGTGATCAGGGCACCACGACAAGGAACATACTCCTTCGCTGAAAGCCATGGAGCTTTCTGGGCAGGAGGAGAGGGATCTCCTTGTGTGGAAGCTGCTCTTACCTCGAACGTAAAGGTTGGCTGGGGCAGAGTAGCGAGTTCCCGCGCTGTTGGTTGCAACACATTCGTATTTGCCTTGGTCTGACTCCTCACTGTTCTCTATTTGCAGAGCTCCTGTACACAAACAAGATGACACAGACAATTCAGGTTATGGCAAATATGGTCATCAAAAAACTGGCCTCAGATAAGCAAGACCATGCCCCATATTTTTAATGTATCTTCACGGATAAACATAGTGTGATATTCCCTGGACCTACAGAGTACCAGCATGCAGCCAAACAGCACCCAATTTGCTGCTAGAAGCTTGTGAAATTGATTATTATTATGTTTTTAATGTACAGGGCAACAGTTACTGATGTATTTCCAACCACCTCAACCACTTAGATTCATTGCTTCAATAAAGGGAAAAAACGTACACGTACACACATATTAGTTACAGTTTCATATGAGACTCCTGTCTAATAAAAGGACCTTTAATAAGACTTTAATCAAAACAATCAAGCACAAAGCACACTAACTGTAGCTGTTTGTTTCTTATCTGATGCACACAAAGCCTAGCAAACACTCAACAAATCGCGACCTTCCTGCAGAAACTGTCAAGAGTTCCGTCTCCCCCACCTCACCACCCCTCCTTCCAACAGACATCCTCTTTCGAGAAAACACTTTGCCTTTTGCCAGCTTTCCTCACGTCAGCGATCTTCTTTCAAATTTCTTTATACGTGATATAAAAAGATTAGAAACTCAGGCTGATACGTCAGTTATACACCAATGCGATACCCCCATTTTTCCACGCGGCGCTTGCATGAAACCTGCCCTCCCTTTGTCCCAGCAGGGTCTGCTCCTCTAGCTTTGGGTCAGAAAGAGTTGGCTAGCTCGGACTGCAGGCTCCTCAGGACACAATCTGATCCTATCCTCAAAATGACAGATGCGCTGGGAGCACCTCTAAATAATGGCAGTAGTTGGTAGAGCGCAAAGAGTAGCAATTTACTTGGGGCACGCGTAGAGTTCCCATGCCACGGAAGCGAGCGCTCGTCTCAGGAGGTTTTCTCTCACCTGCACAGCCCAGTTCACTGGCACGAAGCCTGGGAGGCTGATCTTTCATTCAGCTTCTTGCCTAGCACAGAGGACTGCAAACCTGGTCACACCTAAACTTGCCCAACTGGGCCCCATATGCAGACTAAAAGATGGGGATGCAGAGAACGGAAGAAGCAGGATGCACACGACAGCAAGCCGGCACTGCAGGAGCTAACGGCCCTTGGCCAGACACTGAAGTGGCTGGTGCTTAGCTCTGCTTCCCGCAGGCAACGTGGGAACAATTTTTAAATTGCCTCCAAGTCCTCAGATGCTGCTGGTTAGGACTGCCTGTAAGAAGGAAACTCTGCTCACAAACCATACACTGAACTTAAAGAAAACATTAACCCCTTTGCTTGTAAGGATTTGAACTCATTTCTGCCTGCCACGGTTCAAAACGACCACTGAGAGCGGCACTGAGAATAGCTGGTGAAATTGCCTTCTCCCTTCTTGCTGGTTCAAGCTGCAGAGGTCAATCTCAGTTTTTCATATCATCAGAACAGAAGAAAAACTAATGTGAATCAACCACTGCCACCTACATTATTTAGAAGGATAAATTGAGACTGTAGCGTAAGTCTATATGTCATGGGGAAAAATGAACTTCCCTGGGTTCTGCCATATAATAAAAATGATGTACAGAGCCCTCCCTATTGTTACATTAGTGCTAGAAATGAGGCTTCAGCTAGACAGGGAAAGCTTGTTTGCAGAAGTCTTTCCACCTACTAACAAAAGGACTAACCAGCATTCCCCAGCCGTGGTGCTCTTCGGACACCCACAGGTCAAAGCCTACAGAGCACTGTTGCTTAATTCAGGGAGAACATCGAATGTCCACCTGCTGTCTGGGAAAAACATCTTCAAGCAGACAGCTGCATGACAGGCACAGGGCAGGACGAAACTTCCCAGCATTGAAAAGGCACAGAGAACCAGGGATTCTAGAAATGAAAAAGACCTATTAGGTTATCTTGTGCATCCCTGGGGACCAGCAGAGGATTGCTCCCTGTTGTAAATGTACTTCTGTTCTGTCCAATTCCATTTTAAATGTGCCGAGTGATAGGTCTTTCACCACTTCCTCAAGGAATTGATGCCACCGACAGGTTATGCTCTCCGTCAGGAAGATTTTCCTGGAATTCACCATGTATTATCCTCTTCTTAATTTCTACTTAAATGCTGCCGAGTTCACCCTGAGTGCTTGCATCAACCTTGGTCTGGAAAAGATGTTTGCTGCAAAATATACCCAAACTTAAAAAGCCAAAAGAGAGTGGATGTTATCACCCTGAGAAAGACCCTATCTCTGATCTAGCCCGTGGCCCTCATCAGCTGGCTGGGCTGAAAGCCGAGTCAGCTTCAGGTGACAGGTAGTGGTTTCTGCCCTAGATAAGGTAATTCTGCCATGAACACATACCTTTTTACATGCCCTTTTGAGCCATTTAATACACATCACTGGTATTTATACCCGTTCTGCTTGTGATCACCATGCCCCTTAAATGTTGGTTAGTCAAACTACTTTTTATCTTTAAGGACCTTAACGTTGGTGTTGGAGAGAGAAGAGGACAACATAAGAGGATGAAGAAAATGAAGGCAGAGAGGAGTTTAAGGTTACACGTTGTTATTGCCTGTCAGCTCTGTAGCCAACGTGGATCAATTTCTAGAATCGTACAATAAATACGTAACGTTTCACCAACTGCCTGCAAACTGCTCGGGGACATCAGGCAAGGGATTCTGGTTTTGCCTGGGTTGGTATGACTGTTCAAACTACAATGCGTCAGGAGCAGGAGAGAACTCAGAAAGCAGAAGGAAGTTAATGCAAACCTCTAAACTGAACCAGAAAGAAAACAGTTACTGCAACAAATCGTCACTGGACAAACAGACGGATCCCGCGGTACAGCGGACAGCTAGCAGAAAGTGGAAGGATCACGCTAAACTGATGGCAGTCCATGGGACTACAGGGGTTTTCTTGAGGACAACCTACAACTCCGTGATGGATATAGGAACACGTAAGGTATCTCAGGGTACAGAGATTTTATGAATAAATTCAAGAAGGTCAGACAGGGCTGGGATCAGAAAGCTGGAGACATAAATGCGTCTGAGCCTTGGAAAAATCTTCCTAAATGGAGAATGCTAAAGGCCCAGGCAAAAGAGAAAGGCAACAGCTTCATCTCTTGGAGGGTTCAAGTCTAGGCTGGACAGGACCCAAGTTGCTACAAGAAAGGAAGAACTGAGTCCTGAGTGCTTCCTTTCCCTGAAGTTTATGGAAGCTGCATCCAAAGACCCTCAAAAGCGCAGTGAATTCTTTGTTTTGACAAGTGCAAAGGATCCGATTTCTATTCCTAACCCTGTCAACAGCTCATCTTATAATCTTCTGCGCCTCTGCAAACCAGAGCTAGGAAGGCTGATCTACTTTTATTCATTACTTTGGGATTTATGTTGCCCAAGTTGCTGAGTAAGGCCTTATTCACACGGGATGTTACTGCAGACTTCACACATGGACTTCTCCAGTGCTCTCGTGCCAGGTGCCTTGTTCTCCTTTGCATGGCTGAGTCCTGATGTGCAATCAAACAGCGTGGCTTCAGTGGATGCATGAGCACCATCTACCATCAGGACGTGCACATGTGTAGAGAGGAGCAGCGAACA
Organism: Apaloderma vittatum; assembly: GCF_000703405.1. Taxonomy (NCBI): domain Eukaryota; kingdom Metazoa; phylum Chordata; class Aves; order Trogoniformes; family Trogonidae; genus Apaloderma; species Apaloderma vittatum. Next base: position 100,893 of record NW_009715271.1, read on the forward strand.
ACTCGTTTGGGAGCTCGTGGGGCTCTGCAGTGGTACGTGTGCATCAGCGCGAAACCCTTCCCTGCTGAGCACCACCAGACCTCTGCCTCTTCATCCTGAGCCACAGTGGAGCTCCAGCACAAGAGGGGCAGCCATTCCTTACCACGCTGCTATGTCATGTCAATCTTGCTTGCGGCTCAGATCTGTTCCTGATAACATGTCTCAGCTTATCAGAGAGCTGACAGCTCCTGAGAAAAACCCTTGGCTGTTCTCCAGTGCCAGGGAGAAGGGTGACAAGGCAGAGCTTTCTGGGGCTGCGGGCAGGAGTCAGCCCTGCTGACTGACAGGCATCCCTTATAGGTTCTTTACTCTGTGCTGGTATCTCCTTGCCAGTCCCTTCCATCCTCTCCTAGCTTTTTCTTTGGCTTTTTAAACTTGGGCACAGATGGCAGCCCCCTTAGCAGCTCTCCAAGATACTTATCTATTCAAATATACCTCTGCTCAGGCAGAGTCATTAGTTGCAGTGACAGTGGTTAAAAGCAGCATTTAAAAAGCGCACTGCAGAGAGAGCATGGGAAAAGTAGACCCTGGTAAGAGCAGCTTCTTGGCAGCACTGGGTACTGTTGTGCCATGGAGGGCTTGTCACTCTCCTCTAGGTGACAAACCAAATGCAAAAAGCTCTGAGCTGCCATACAAATTGATCTGCGAAATCCTGCTCTGGAGCTCATTGGGTGCTTGTGCTCTCTTCTTCCAGAGAGCACCACGCAGCGCTAAACACAGCAGCTCTTGGGGTGATGTTCTTCCATATCTATTCAGGTCACATCTCCATCCCCAGCAGTGGGAGCAGCCCCATTTCTCTAGCAGAGCATTCACAGTCTCAGCCCCACTGGCTCAGAGCAGGGGAACTGACCTTTTGCCCTGGTTATAAAATTAGACACGGAACTAAATGCTCCCATAAGTACCCAAGAGTCAGAAGAACCAGGCTGCAGTCACAGCACTCATCTAAGGAAAGGACTTGCAGTGCAGATGTTAATGAACCCTGCTACCTGACCAGGGAAGAGGTAAATTTTGCCCACCCTGCACATCAGAGCACGTGGCTTACCCCAAATCCCTTCCTTCTCTCCCCCCTGGCTTCCCACCAGTGTCATCCACAGAAACATCACCTGACTTTTCCTGAACCAGTACTGTTAGCCATCCCTTCAGCCAGTGCTCAGGTGTGGGTCCCAACCCTCCTTCTGCTAAAACTTCCCTCCCAGAAAGGGAGAATCTTCCTAATAAAATCCAGGGAGCTGTGGAGCATGGCCAGAGGCATGCCCAGACCAAACAAGGACCCATAAATGTGAATAAGATGGAGAAACAGACACTGTGAAGTCCTGAAAAAGATGGAATTGGACTTTGACACTCTGGCTGCTGCCTGAGATAACCAACACTAGCTGTGGGAGCTGTGAAAACTTAAAGATACCAAAACCACTCAGAAGTCACTAACAATGAAAATAAGCATTTCCCGTATTCACTGCTTTTTGTAAATTACAGCAGCATCTCCTAGCTGTTATAGAGGACTGCACCCAGCCTCCATCAGCCATCAGCATCGCCAGTTATGCAAAACAAGGTAACTACAAATATATTTTCATTGTTAACGTTCATTATGGTCATTATGCCTGAGAGGCCAGTGACTGGCATGGAAGGAGTCTGTTCTGGATGGCAGCACTGCTGAGAAATCACTTTCCTGTGCACCAGGGGCAGCTGCTGACAGCACCCGACTGCTGCCACCGAGCTGGACTCAGGCAGAGAGGGAGCAGAGGAGACCCAACATGCTTGGAAGCACGGGGTCGCCTCTAGACAGAGGAGTGTCAGGGTGCTCTGATCTCTCGCCAGCAGGTACAGGAGATCTCGAGGGACTCTGTGTCAGAAGCAAAAGTACAGCACTGTCAAATGTAGAGCAACGCCTCGGTGTGCTTCTAAAGGGACATGAGTCAATCTGAATCCCGACAGCAAGAAACATGGCATTACAAACATTTCCAGGTACTACCCCATGCAACCTCCCCCCAACACTGTCTGCTCCGACAAGCACATCTTCTCATTTTTGAATTGTTTTCTTTTTGCCTTTTTTTTTTGGTGACTGGAAAAGCTCAAGAAACAGGAAAAAAACCCTATCATATACAAAGTGCAATCAAATGTACAAACACATGCTCAAAAAGAGACAGTAAAATTCTTTTAGCTTCCTCTAATCTCTCTGGATAGCTTTACGCTCCAGCTCACAGGACAGCATTGAAATACTGGAGCTATATTTAAACCGGTTCGCTCGGGACTGGAAAAGGTTTAGCTGCAGCTATACAGAAGTCGGTGTGGGTGTTTACCTGGCTTCCCAGACAGACAGCTTCTGACACCCAAGTGAGCTGATCTAAAGTTAATTCAGACAGACCTCTGCTATGCTGATGTCTGCAGGGAAGAAATACTCTTATGTATAGGAACCTCAGATATTTCCTGTGGTGACAGAAAAGTAACAAATAAATCTGACTGGAGAGGGATAATGTCTGAGATGGTATTTCTTTACCTCCTCATGTGCATCCAATCTAATGCCTGTTCAGTCCAGCACCCACCAGAAACACAACTGTGCTCTCTGCTCTCTCTTACAGCCGGGGGCAGGAAAATGCATCCAGGTTTCACAAAAGGTTGAGAGAGTTCAATTCCACAGAAATGCTGGAAACGAACATCTTTTATTCTTCTTTGAAAATATGAACGAGGTGGAACTTGCTTAAGCATGGATTTGCTGATACTATCTGTGGGTCACCTTAAGAAGCTAGCTATTGCCTAATCCGATGAGTATCTGCCAGCTCCATGTCTTTCTGATGAACAGATAGGGGTTTTGAGATTAAATTACTATCTGGGCAAGTCCTGGAGGGGTTAAGACTGAAGCCACAAACAGAGATTCTGAATTATAGATGGGAGCTCCTTCCATTTCAGGGACCCAGTGATGTCTTGGACAGAAAGGATGAAGCTGTTCAGAGAGAAAAGTCTCTTTCTGTTCGGAAGGGTGCGTGGTAGAATTTCTGAGGTTGTCCCCTCGCTAACCTCACGCTGCTCCCTGGGAGTGGGTTCTCTGCTGCGCCAGCACAAAAGCCCTTAGGTAACGGTCAAACCTCCCAAGTACTCCAGACACACAACTCCCAGCAACACAGTCACAGCAGCAATTAAATCAGACCAAAATCACCCCTTCCCCCCGAAATATTATTACCAAAAGGGTCTGTTAAGAGTCATTAGTTCACCCTTCCTTTCAGACCAAATTAATGGATTCTAAAGCATCAAACTTACCTTAATGAGGAACAAGAGTGCAGCTGGGTATAGAACACGGCAGAAAAGTCACTTCTACATGGACACAACCTCACCATCATAAAAGCACTTTAATCTAATCTGTCGTTATCTTTAGAAATTCAATGACCTCCGTTTTAAATAAAAGGCATTAGGCTGACAGAAATCCTCTGGGAGAAGTCAGAGAGCAGCACATGGCTTCTGTTTGCTCTCACAGAAATGTCATCTTTGACATTCAAACAGGACACATATATTTAAAATAATGTCAAGAACATTCTTAAAATACCTCATCAGGACTCAAACGGGGGTGGGAAGGGGTGTGGGGAGCTTATGTTTTATGAGATGGATGGTTCTTTCCACAGAGATGTGTTCAGTTCCCAAGCAGGACGTATGGAGCATCCATGTGGTTCTGGTGCTGAGTCACTAATGTCATCAGACAGGGCAGGCGCGCAGTGAGGCCCCGGGACGGCTGCGTGCTCGGCATGCACGCCTGGGAGCTCGGAGCGCTTCGCTAGTTAGCATTCAATCTGTCATTTCGTTTTAGGATTTGCAGTAGAAATAGGAGATGAAGAAATAGTTTAAGGAGCTTGTAACATCACAGCTGTCAATCTCCAGCGTTCCAAAGGGAGGGATGACAGATATATAAGCCCATTCATATAAAAATAAGGTTTGCAGTCTTTTTCCCTGACCCAGATTTGCTACGGAGGCAACTTAATGCAAATACACATCAAACGGCAATTCACATTCACTCTAAAATCACTTAACAGGAGCTGAAAACATTAACCCCCAGCAACAGAACCAGTTCCAAAGAGTCAGATTATTAACTTCCAGCAGTGATTCAGGGAAAAGAGAGAAGAAAGGGGAGAAGGGTGAAAACTGAACGAGTGAAGTCGCTTTGATTTGTAGGTGGTAGTCATTCTGCCGAGAAATTCAGGGGTCAGTCAACACAGGTAACGAAAATCACAAGAGAATTCAGAAGGGCCTAAGCATTTAATGCTGATTAACATACTAAAGTTAGTCTAAGGAGATGGTTTTGAGTGTTTAGGCTAGAAAAGACAACATTACAATTGGAAACTCATTACTAGTGCATACAGGCTGTGAACACTAGCCAGGGACTATGCACACTGGGCTGTCAAATCAGGAGTGGGTTTAATTAATGAAGGCTTAAAGCAGTCAAATGTGCTTCTGATTCTTCTATTTAAAATAAATCTTTGTGCTGCAAAGCTACGTCAGCTCAGAAAAGGGGGTCTGGGGCAGGGGTTCTCCACTCTGCTGTGATATTAGAGGGTTAGCACACCTGAAAGGCAACAATGAGGAATGCAAACAAGGGTGCTGCTTATCCCAGAGCCAGCTCTGCTCCAACTTTCAAGAATTTATCTCCTTCTGATTAGATTTTCATGCCCATCAGCAGCAGCAGAGAAGAATTTGACTGTTCTCTTGTGAAAATGTTACGTCCTTACACTTACACCAAAGCAATCCGTCTAAAACCCCCTAGAAACAAAACCTCAGAGGCCACAACTGTGTAGGAAGCTCAGAGACTTGGAGGAGACATCAACATTCCCATGGTGGAGGCCAAGGATCATTTTTCCAGTTTGCAAACTTTCCGTTGAATAACCCCCTTTCAACAGTGTAAAATCGCAATGGATGAGTCTACAAGAAACCACGCTAAAACCCAACCCAAATAAACACACTAGCGGGAGAGTGCGGATGAGCGAGAGCGCTGGCAGAGTTAGGGCTGAGAGTAAAAGCTGGAGATGAGAAACACTGGAGGAGAAGGGACAAGGCAGACAGGAGATGGAGTGACGTGACAACTGGAGGCACATTTCAGCATTCTTACCTCTGATCGGTGTACCACCTGGTGAGGTAATTTGAATGCAAATAAGATTAGAGAGAAGCATTAGTACAAAGAGGAAAGGAAGAAAATTATAACTAAAAAGCAGAAAGTTTTTTTAAAGCTAGAATTTGTATTAGCGCGACAGGAATAAACAAAAAGAAACTGATGTGCAATAAAAGTCAGTGACACTCTCAGGTGGTTAGTAAAGCTCATCACTTCCAGAAGTGCAGCATCCAGCCCTGCATCTTGCCATTAAAGCCACCACCCTCACAAATAGGGGCCAAACTAAGCTGCTGAGGTGGCATTGCTGGCTGGCCTCACCGCTTGCATTCACCCACACCCCTGTTCAAGCAGTTGAGATGGAGGACACGTTGGGAAGATGGTGCAGTGCCCCTTCATTCCTCATACAGACCAAGGAGGGGGTGTCCTGGGGGCTGTGTGACCGTGAGTGTGCTGGGCGCGAGGGGTGGAAAGCGCATGATTGTGGGCACTAGGTGCAATTTTGCTTTGAGGTTAGAATGACCAGTGGGACAAAAATCTGCTCGCTTAAAGAAATTACACTAAGGGGAGAGTGTAACAAATCAGTTTTGAGCCATTCTCCACATTCGCATAACCCTTACATCAGGTTCCCTTCGGGAAAGGAATTGGTGTAATGCAGAATTAACTTTATATACAGAAATATTTCAAAACGAAGTAGTCTCTGGTAACGTAAGAAAGGCACGCAAACCAGACCTCTCTTATTCCTGCCTAATTTGGATGTTAGCTGGAGAAAGGAATCCCTACCCTCTTTATAAGGCACTGGAGATAATTTTACATGCTATAATGAAGAGTATCTTATAAGGAGGGCTTCTCTGGGACTGAGGTTAAGTTGTTCTGTTGCAATGATCTATAAAGGTTTGTTTTATGAGGTCAATGCATTTAGAAAGTGCAGGATCCACCGGTCAGTGTCTTGAGTTCAGCGTACAATCAGTAATGAAGCACTCTTGAAGGGGCGATGCTCCAGCTGGGCAAATTGGCAGGGAACCCTTCTAATCCCCACTTTTGTCCCCATGGTCTTATTTTGCACATATGAAGGCTGTTAGTATAAGGGAGAGATTCATGCAGATTGAATCTGTAGGCAGTTCATGGTATGTGTTGGTTTTATGCAGATTTGTAGGATCTGAATACCAAGCACTTACCAAAGAAAACTGAGGAGTTTAAACAGACAGAAAAACAGGGTTAAACAGGACACAGTGTGTCAAATCATGTTCAGTGTATTGATTAATAAATACCAGTATGCATACAAGAGTGTCGTGTATCTCAGATTTACAGCTCATTCCATTATCCACAACAATGATCACCCAATGGGAAAGAAAGACAGAAAAGAATTTCTGTAAATACAAAGAAGGTATATTTTAAGCATGTTTAACTTGCCTCTTAAAAAGTAATTACAATATTTATACTCATTCTTTTTCTCTCCTAACTACCTTTCCTTTAGGCAGAGTCCCTTCTCTAAGCAGGAGCAGCATTACAAACTTCATTTTAGCATTCTCCTCTGCCAAGATGGCATTACCCCATTTTAACTTTATGGCTGGTTATATTTTCTGATGCTTTTTATCCACAGATGACTGAAGCATCAGGGAAGATCTTGCAGAGACTGAAGTTGTGGGTAATCTCTCTCTTGCAACAATAAATCTGCAGCTTATTTATCTATCTTAGCAACTACCGCTACCCTTGACAGAGCAGTTACACCCAGAGATACTCGCATGGAATACCACAGCCACGGAAAACAGGGTTATTTCTCGTTGCCTGTTGGGAAAGTTTGCCAAGTGATATTTTTATTCTGTTTGGTCAAGGACTTCCCCCCTCCCTCCCTCCCTGTCCCCTTCCACAATTCCCAGTTAAGAATAGCATCACCACAGTGTGTCACTTCCCACGGGGGTGGTGCAATGACTTTGAGCACAAGCCCAAAGGGCAGAAAACAGGACTTCCTTCTCTCTCATCTGGCTGAAATAGGGTTTATTGTTCTGCCCTGGAACTGAAAAGATTTGCAGCAAATCTTTAAATCTACTCCCTGTAGAGGCTAAACCCTTTCTCTAACACTCGATTGTCTACACAGAGCTCTAGGAGCAATTGCATACTTGAAATAAGATTCCCTAAAACGTGTGACCAGCTCATTTTTTCCTGCGCTAAATCCCAATCCTCCTGGCCTCTGAATGTAAGCCAACCCTTGTGGGAACAGCACAGAGGCCTGCTCTATTTTGCACAGTGTTTGTTCTGAGTCTCTCTCACCTTTGTGAAGCTAAGACATTCACTCTTCACTCAGGGGACACCATTACGGAGAGCGCACAAGGCTTTTCTGTTGGACCCCAGATTTCCTCATCCAGAAGGAGCAAGAGTTTCCATTTGCCCTTCACATCATATGACATCGCATCTCTGGCTGGTCCCTCTCAAAGGGACCAAATCACAGCATATAGGCCACAAAGCGCCAACATAAGTGAGTCCATCAAGTGATGGAGGTGCCATTGCTCAACCGGTTACTGAGGACAACCTGTGCCCTGTGATTGCCAGGCCACTTTATCCAAAGAGCACCCCAAGATCAAACTTCAAACTCAATTCCTTGGGTTTGAAACACTCGTAAGGAAGAAGAGTTTATCTCACCTTCATGATAACAGACATTTCAGTCACTAATGAATGCTGACCCTGACATCCTCTGGGTACTGGAAGCACATAGCCAGGTGCCCAAAGCAAGGCAAAACTTAAGTGGATGCACTGGAAAACCCCATGGGATTATTTGCATCAGTACTTCCCAGCATGGAGGAGAGGCTTTGCTGGAGAAGGGACTTCACTCTGCTGACAAAAACTCACCCCAGAATTACCAACACACCACTTGCTTGTAGAAACCCAAACCACAAAAAAAATCACTCCAAAGCAACAAACAGAGAAACTAATGTTCTTGCTGGCTGCAGCTAAGACTAGGGCAGTGCAGCACTGAATCCCAGAGCACTCTTGACAGTGTTTTCAGCTACTTCTTAGCAGTTTTGGGGGAAACTATTTTCAGAAGTGAAAGTACTACAGGTGGCTATTTGCCACGAGCTGCAACAGGGAGTCTGTGTGGAACGCATCGTTGCTGTGTGCATCTCACAGAGCAAGACCCAGCTGAGCCGTATAGGTTCTTCCAGGACATAAAACTCCAGCTGTCAACTGGCTGACCATGATATTGCTTCAACCCTCGTTCAATCAGTCCTTCCTGAGAGAGCATCCATCCTTGCATGAGTTTTCTTTTGGATAATACTCCCCAATCCCCATTCTTTTCAGCTTATACACCTTATCCAAGCTGTTTCTCGCCAGGAGCTGAATGTCTTCTGCTGGGTAGTGACTGCTGGCAACCACCAGTGAAGCGGGATAAGGCCATCACAGCCATTTCACTGAGACAGGCATCACACCTTTCTGCAAGTTTGTTCTGTTATGTTTGTGCACTAAGCATTCCCTTTGCTTCCAAACAAGTACTGCTTCTACAGCAGGATCAAAACTAAAACGAAAACGGTTGCTGGTAATTCTGAGAACATAAATAAGACAAGATGATGTGGTGAGCTGGCTTCTGCTGCTTCTTTTACAGAGAATGACTGAAGTCACCTGCAGAGCCCTCTCTGGTACTTTACCTGCAGTTAATTGCCTGAAAGCCAAACTGGGGTCTAGGGTACGGTTCCATAACTCAGTTAATTGACGGTGATTAAAAGAGAATGATACTTGTCGTAAGACCAAATTCTTTACTAGATGAAAGACGACAATGCTCCATGAATTCATGGAGTTTCCTTACATGGGAAAGACAGCTGTATGTTCAGATTCAGAAAGGTTATTTATTCTAATCTGACATTTTGTTCATAAACTTTCTGCAGAGCAAGGTGGACGAGCAATTCAAGTATGAAACTCATTGAAAGCATTTTGAGAATATGAACACCATCAGAGTTGCTTTGACTTCTGCAGGAGCTTGGGACCCAAGAATCTTTACAGAAGAACCATGAAGCATCAGCACAATGTGATCTACACTCAGAGAGTTTCTGCCACATCATCAACTAATTTTAAAACATGGTTAGAGGAACAGCACTAACCCTTGCTGCCAGAACTCATATGTTCATCACCTGCAATACTACGGTGTCTGGACAGTTTTAAAATCAGTTCAACTAAACAGGTTTTAAATGAGTTAGCATGTCCAGAGCTGGCTTTAGATCCCACGTCAATGGCTGAGAGGCAATGACTGAAGCCATGCACCCTGGGGGAGAACAGGGAGTTCTCCTGAGTCGCTGCGTTTGCAGAGAAGCAGCCTCTCACAAGAGGTGGGAAGTATTAGCAGGATGAGCAAAGGAGAATTTTGCTACGACCAGCATGAGTCAGAGGCCTTGCTTTTGCCTTGATCTGTGATAATGCAGATGAAAACCTGTATTTATTTGTGTTCTCATCTCTAGAGCAATTAGCCCAACACGTACTGGCAAAACTACCCAAGAGCTGGACCTAAAAAAAATATTAAATGTTACTCAAGAGGAAAGATCTGTGTATTGGGGAGAGAGGGGGAAAAAAAAGCCCTCTAAATGTAAAGTCTTAAGCTGTCAGAAGGTTTAATAAGGAAAATTCATATACACCATATATAGACGTAATTAGTAAATGAGAGACAGTAGGACAAAGGGTAGGTTTATGAACTGTGTATTTGCTCCTTACAGACACCAGTCTTTGTGAGTTAAAAGAGCCTAAGATGATGGGTTGATTGTCTCAAACCACAAACTCACTCGTACCTTGTCAGAAGATGAACAGACCCCCAGAAATTGATACTCGGAGCTGCTCTGGGCACATGATCTGACTGCACACAAGTTCAAAGACCTGCCTGGAGCCCCCAGAGCACTGCCAGCCCACATAACTCCGAGTGTCAGAAGAGTGCACGTTTCCCAAATGTGCTGCTTCTTTATCTGTACCTATTTATTCTACGTCAGGAACTTGAAGAAATTAAATCATCCCTCGACCCCTCTTTCTAAGTCAGGCTCCAAAGTTGCTTTGACCTTTATGACCTATATTTAGTACATCTGAATAACAATATATTATGTACTCATTGAAGGTCGGACACTCTATATATGCAATACCGGGCTCACACCATGCTGTAGCTATTTTAACTACATTACATCTGTCTAGCTTTTATTGGGTTTTAATTAAATGAAATTAAATGAGCGTATATTTAGATTCAGATAGTATAAACTGACATTCATGCAGATATGCCAGGCTGGCGGGAAGATACGATCTTAATGGAGCAGAGACTTTGCAAACTATTAAACTCTCCTATATAATGAGGTATCTATTTAAATATTCTTTTCTTTGAGAAACAACTCTGCCCCACTACAGTGCAGAGCTGGAGAGCTCAATTAGCACCTTGCAGGATAGATCAGAGCCTGCCCAACCCATCACATTGCTCACACGGGGTGAGTGCAGTCAGGTAAGTGGGACTCAGGCACTTCGAAGTGCAGGCCCTACAAATACAGGAAAAAGCCACAAATGCAAGCAGGGGTTGAATCTCTGGCCCGTTAGAAGCAGTAAACTTCTTGCTCCCCATTCATGCCAGGGTGGAGCAGAGCCTTGGTGAATCTTGGCAGGTCCCTAAAACCAAAACTTCACTCACATTTGGAAGTCTCTTGCACTGAACTGCAGAAACCTTCCTTACTGCATTAGAGAGCTAATCAATTTCTTTCGCAAGTCTGAGGATGTGTGCTGCTCATTGATTTCTAAAAGGTTCCCTTGACACCTCCCTTGGTAATTACTGTGTCTTCAGCAAGCAGCCAGCTCTAGCGTTTGAATCCCAGGTGAAATATTCAATTGAGATGTTGCTCAAGAACAGCAAATAGGAAGCAAAACTTGGACACAGTGACAGGGTTTACTAGCTTGTTTTTAAACTTTCTATCTCACTAAACTTGTGAAGCAGCTGGTAGAGAGGCAGCCAAGTGCCTGCGAAAAGGAAGCTGGAGAACGTACAGCAAGTGCATCAGGAGCTGCCTTGCTGCTCATTTATGGTAATTTCTGATGCTGATTTAGTCAGCTCTGAAGTGAAACACATCCATGCGCACTTTCCTGTTGCTGCTTCCTAAAGCTTCTCAGAATAATTAACAAGTGTGATATTTTCTTTCAGCACAAACAGATCAAGATTAAACCATGTTGTGGGGGAGATAAGCTAAAGGTCACTGGGAAATTTCATAAGCTATAAATGCATTAGTATAATTAGCATTCACTGGTACATCAAGGTGGGATCAGGAGTGTCAGGCTGGGTTCTATTTTTGATGAGAGTGATGTCTCATTACCCACTCCCCCAAGTACAAGCCTATTTCTTATCATCCAAGCATCATCAGATTTATGCAGAGGGCTCCTGCTATGGGGAAATGTGTCAAGGCGTTCACCTTGCTAGGAGGAAGATGGTGTTGCCCTGGCAGCAGCACTCACAATAAATAGCTCTGAGTGCCCAGAGATACGTCGTGGCCAAGCAAGGCAGTTTGTCTCTTATTTAAGCGTGAGCCCTTTCTAGACCAAGGTTGTTCCAGCTCTATTCCCTTCTGTACTTCATGTAAGGTAATGTGGGCTTTTCTTCCCTGGACTAAAGCTGCTGTGAAGTGCTGCTGTGCATTGTTAAATAGCCACTACAATTCACGCTGGGGAGCTGTACTTCATCAGCAAATAAAGCGACGTTTTATTTCCTTTAATTCTCTAATGGGCCTTACAGTCCTGGGAGACCAAAAAGTGCAGCAGAAAAACAAGATTTCCTTGCTAAAATGAGTGCATTCTTAGTCACCCACGAGAACTAACAGTCTCTATTTCAAGAGTCAGTATTTGGCTTATCAAACCAAAGAATCAAAAAAAAAAAGGTATATTTCAAAACTGTGTCCATCTTCCTTCGAAATCCACAGAATTGCTGCTTCTTGGATTGTTCTTTATTCTTGTGGGTCACATTGCAAGAATGATAAAGATCTCAACAGCAAGCAGAGCACTGTCTTGCAGAATCTATGTAAGGAGTGAAGTAGTACATGACCACTGACTATAAGACCTCAAACAGTATCTCACTGTCCTGATTTGCACTGTGCTCCCATTAAAAATATCTGAGACTTGTGGAGTTGGCAGTGAAATGTCTGAGCCTACCAAGGGTTTGGGGCAATGTCAAGATGGTCTACCGAAGAAGGAATCCAGGAGGTGTTCCAAAAAGGCACGTCCACTCTAACGTCTTCTTTTAACAAGCCACGATATCCTGCCAGAGAAGATCAGCTCCAAAAACTGCTTTCATATGGTAAAAGAAACAAGTTCAAATCAAAATGACGCGTGGGTTTAGAATTGCATTTCAGGGAAAAAAAATAACAGCAGCAAGTAAAGAGAAAAGGAAGTGTGAGGAAGCAGTGAAGGCTTACTTGTTTTGCTACCTTACCCGAGCGGAGCTGCTTGATTCGCCCGTTGCTAGTTGCTGTGTCGACGGGCAAGAAGTCCTTGAACCAGGAGATTTCAGGATCAGGGTTACCGCTGGCAGCACAGAGCATTGTGGCTGTGCGGGCCTTTTCCACCACCTTCAACTGCGGGCCCATGTCAATGGTTGGGAAGCCAGCTGGGAGGTGGTCTTCTGCAAGACAAAAAACCCACACAAGGTTAAAGAGAAATGTTTGGGCATCGCGATGGGATATGGTTGTAGTGACAGCAGTGCCACTGTACAGCATCTGTGCCTCTGCTGGAAAACAGCAGCCTGACTTCCCTACTGAGAAGGTTTTCAAGCCCTTAAAGCACATTAGGCTCCGTAATGAGCATTCATTACATCAACAGACGCTTCCACTAAATTTAACTCTGTTTAAATCAATTGCCTTGGGAAACGTCCATAATTTTCATTGATATGATTGTTGTTAATAATTCAGTAAAAGCAGGTATTTGCCTTTTTGTGGGAGCTTGAACTGAAAATAACAGACAAACACAAAGCCAAATAGTTTGAGGCATCTTGAAGAACAACAGCTAAACAGTAAACCCCTTCGAATGGTCTGGAGAGGCTCATTTTATCTTTTTTTTTTTTGACTAGGCACATTCTGTGACACTGGTAGGAGAGACTGTAAATCTCTTCCTTGTGCCCCCAAATCTGATTCAGAAGGCTTTTTAGAAACTAATGAACGTAAAGCTAATGAGCCACACTCTGCTCATGAGCCGCCTCGCCAGACTGTGCCATGGCAAGCTTCTGGTGCTCTTCCCAGGTTGCAGAGAGTAACAGAGGTGTGCGAGGAACGGCCAGTGCACGCTCTGGCACGTCGTACGGAACTACTATAAAACGAAGCACCCCCACAACTGCTAAAGCCATTCATATAGCAGGTAGGAAAATAGTTAATTGGGTTTGCTGCTGCAGAGTACAGGTAGGCTGGGTGGAATACATTAGGCAGCGTTCACCGATAAGCCAAGGCATGCTCCAACACCGTCATTCAATAGCAGCTGCAGAACTGAGCTCATTTACTCATTCTGTGGCAAGATGTACTGTACTCTGTTAAGCCTGAACTGCAATCAAAAGGACATACTTTCCTAGAAAAAAAGAACTTGAAGAACATTAATAAGCTTTTAAAGCACCAGAAACTCAATTATTTTCAGTATGTTTCTTTTTTTCCGCCTGTTTTAAGGGAACTTTAGCAAACCTTCAAAGAAGAAGGCAAATCCAATTCTACAAGCCTTCCAGCTCACTAGTGTTAAAACAAACAAGACCTCAGCATCTTCCCAAGTCTCAGAGGAGTCTGAACTTGCTGCAATCTGATTTTTCCTGCTATCACCACACATCTGGATCCATACCCCTCACTCCTGATAGGAAGGTACTAGCGATAGGCCACCTCAGGTGCTTCCTTGTACTGCCACACCTGCAGCACAAACACAGCCTGTGGTGGCTAATCCTACATATTTCTCCCTAAAATCTCAGGAGAATTCCCAAGATCTCTGACTTGTTTGCAAATCAAGACTCTGTAGCACAAGGCAACATCTGCTGCAAACAAAACAATGCCCTGCAATATAATTTTTCTGTTTAGGTGAGAGTAACTCTGAAGCATCCAAGATTTTCTAAAAGAAAAAAAAACAAACAAACCACCAGTTCCTGATGCTTATTAAAAGCGCAAACTGTATTTTGTCTGCCAGACCAGCCTCCCTAGAAACCTCTCTCATCATGAGCAAACATAAATGGAATTATTTTTTTTTTAAAGGAAAGGTACCATGAAAACTAGTTCTTTTTTAATTTACTCTCCATTGATTTTCAAAGACAAAAGGTACATAGAGCTTAACTGGAATGACACCAGAGCTAGCATTCAGTAACAAGCAACAGAAGCACTCAATACTGAACAACCACAATGCATAGTGCTACAGGGCTGGAAAGAAACAAAGGAAGGGTACACACAGAAGTACAGCATGGTATAGATTGAAAAGCAAAGGAAGATACATAGGAAAAGCAGGAAACAATGACATTCCCTTGGACTGACGCCAAGTTTGCCTAAAGTGTGGCACCTTCCTATTTACCGTATTGAAAGCAGATGTTTGCTCTGAGGAGGCTGAAATCCTGAGGTGATCTAATCTAATGACTATAATTACCATTGACAGTCTTTTCTAGTTTGTTCAGGATTTTACAAAGAATGCACTGAGCTAAGTAAGTACCACTCAGTTAACTTTGTCCAAAGTCTGTGTGGAGGCTTTACACGTAGCTAAAAGCAAATGTGGAACCAACATTTGTGCAAGAAATCTCTCGCCATCTGTAGCGATCTTTTGCCCACAGGAATGGCAGGGATCAGAAAAATGCTTCACAGTGTCTTATCCACAGGTATATGACCAGCTTGCTGCACTGGAGGTGACTGTTCAGTCAAAATTAGCAGCTTGCGATGAGCCACAGATGAGCAGAAATTACATGATCTAACCTTGACTTCACTGGGTACAACAGAGAGATGCTGAATATGAAGACCTGGCAGCAAAAGCTACCTCTGCCACATTGGAAAACTCAGAGCAAGCCTTTTCCAGGCTCCAAAGAGACGTTGCTCCCATACTATGCACCTCCTGCAAGCCCAAGCCATTACAGTGCCCAGGTGAGAAGGCTGGGCACTCAACACCTGGACAGAGGGCACAGCTGGCCACCACGTGATGACCCTCAGCCTCCAGACACCATGCCCAGCTGGAGACACACAGGGGCACCACCACCAAAACTCGAGCAAGCAGCACTGGCATGCCTACCTCTACAGAAAGGCACAGCAGCAAGGACTTTGATCCCTTGTCAATCAAACACAGAGGCAGCACTGGTGCTTAAGAGCAGTAGTGTGCTTCCAGCAGGCTGCAGTCCCAGGTCGCATCACCGCATGACGAGATACCGGGGGAAATCTGACTGTTGGTCTCTGACTGCACCTCAGACACCCAGAGGCTGGGCTTCACCTCCTATTAGTTCTGGAGTAGCCTCAGGGCACCTGTATTGCTGCCCAGGCCACAGTGTCTGGGGCTCAAGCTCAAGGGGAAGACGAGCACCTTCTCCAGAGGTGATCCAAGGTTATCAGGTGACTGTATCATCAGGAAACAGGGGACCTCAACTACTCCACATCCTCGCCTGGTACCATGTGGCTCTGGCAGCCCCCTTGAACCCTCCTGGAGAAGAGTGGCTGTAAAGAAAACCTGAGCTGGTCACACCACAGAGCCCAGCCCGGCACAAGCCCACACCTGCCCTGTCAGCAATGCTCCTGCAGAGATAATGGGGCTTCATTCCAGCCCGGCTTGGTGTTGCTGACTTCACTGGGACGGCGAGGGATGTCTCAGTGTTCAAACACTACAGGTGACGATAGGAGTTCAGAGCTGTTCTTGCCTTGCCTTCCCCTCCGGCAAAAATCTAATCTAGGTCTAATTACGAGGCTCAGTCATGCCTCGGCTCCTTTCAGCCCTCGCTAGCTGTACTAACTTGTCTGCACAAGGAGCTCGTCAGTACTAGCTATCCTCCTATTCATGCCAATACGAAGATGCCCTTTTTCTATAAAATGAGTTTGTCAGCACTTAGTCTTATTCAAGGATAGCTAGCGTGCTTTTAATACACATTAAAATAGGCTATGAAACTGCTTTCAAGCGCAGGCTATCTAAACCAGTTTTTCTTTCTGGGTTTCAGACACTTTCAGAAGGGGTGTATCTCAGGCATTAGGTTAAGAGCAAACAAAATCCAGGCACAAGCAGAAGTTTTTCTGGCATTGCAAGCTCTAGTTCCCTCCATGGACTATAGCAGCAGATGCAGGAATGACAGGAGAGCAGTAAGAGAAGAGAGAAGCAGGAGAAAAGGAAAAGGAAATAGTGAGATAGAAAAGCGAGCAGGTTTTGCAATTACAAACTGAAACGGAAAATCCATGACCAGGCTGGGGTCCTGCTAGCAGCAGTCACCAAGGAGCCAGGAATGTCCCTCTGGCATCTAGCATGACAGCATGTGCAGAGGATATCTCATGCTCACTTGACAGCTCCCTTTGCTAATCTCCTTTCTGAGGTGACAGAAATCTAACCCCCCTTCTCTTACAGCTCTTTTGTGCTACACGTTTCCCATCTTTAAGGGAAAAGCTAAGGTAAGAAACCTTTCCTACAGCCCCAAACCAGAGCTGAGACCTCCTTTAGAGCAGCTGCAATTACACAGCTTATTCTCCCGCTCCCCATAAAACTACCTTTCTTGAGGATGCTGCCCTGAGACATATAACCCTTGGAGCATCCTTATTTTCTGCATCACTCAAGTAATGATAAGGGAGATGGAGGCAATTGCAACTGAAGTCTTATGAGAAATACGGATCAGCCCCCCAGCATGGAGCAGTATGTGGATAACAGCTGCTTACAGAAAAGGCCTGCAGAGAAGTCTGTGGTGAGCACAGCTGTTGACGGGCTGAATGCTGCAGGATTACCCCCAGGATTTTGCTCAAAACTAGTAATATCTCAAAGAACAGAGAAGTTGGAGGGGTTGGATATCAGGTTGCTACTAGTACAAACCTCATACAGCATTCACGGGTCTTGTAGCCACACAGCTGTGTGCGGGTCATATAGTGACCTGTAAAACCTTCCCCCTACCACTGCAGATTTCCTCTGTGCCAGCGTAGGAAACGGTATTTTAGAAATCATAGTGCAAACTGTAACCACATTTATAGGAGTTATTTGTTATACTCCTCTTCCTATAAAAGCCAGGCCTGCTCAGTATCATGAGTCCAATTGTTCTGACTGCTGAGGGAGAGAAAAAAATGATACCAAATGTAATCTGGAAACAGCAAAAAGTAGCTTTTCTATATGTTACAGCTATAGCTGTAAGGTTAAATCTCGTACAGTCTATCAAAACCACGGCCCCACTGGATGGGGTGTTCTCAATTAATTTCAAGCGAGATATCGGGCCTTATCCCCATGCAGGGCTGGAAACAGCTTATCTGGGCCACTGGCTCCTGCCAGCCTGCGTCAGCCGAGGGACTTCCAGCCCAACATCAATTTTAGGGGCTTGGTAGGGATGATTAAAACACAAGGCTGCTTTGTTTTCAATTCTGCCAGCTATCTGAAGCCACTCAGGAGCATGCAGTGCTAGGGACAAGCCAGGAAATGGATTGAGGGCAGAGATCTCTCTGATAAACGTGTTTGCCTGTGGTCAGCACTGCACAGGAGCAGGAGACACGTATCAAGAGCTATTTCATATGTCCCCTACCCATCCTTTCTGGCAGACTGGGATCTCACCCAGTTCAAGTCACCAGGGCTGAACCATAAGAGGTAGCGGTTTGACGCAATACAACATAGGAGTAAACCTTGTCTACTGACGGACTTGTATTTGATGGATCAACGGAATTACTTTACAAATTTTACAAGCTTCCAAATCTCCCTTAGAGACACTGAAACGCATCAGCAAATGCAAAATTATCAGCTCAAGGAGGATAGCCTGGGTAGTCGGCAATATTAACTAATGAAAGATGCAAGCCAGTAAGATCCTAAGCACACCACAATCCAGGACATCTGTTTGCTGAATAAACAGCCCTAATTCCTTCAGCACAGGTTACACAGCGCGGCTATTCAATTACCGAAAGACAATCAAAAGCAGTCGAGCAATCCAGCTGCCCAGAACAACAGCATCGTTTTACATGATAAGAAAAGCCTGACACCGCTCTGTTCAGGTTCAGCCGAAGCTGCACAAAGAGTATTTTATCAGCCATTTTGAGGCGACGCTCTCTTCCTGCGTCAGCCTTCTAAGAGGGGCACCAAAAATACTATCCAAATTCGCCATCTTCAAAGGCTCCCCGGTGTCAGGCTACTGCCCATGCGGGGAGCGGCGGGACGAGGGGCGCGCTTGTGCGTGCTTGCTGCCGGAGCCAAGTCTCAGGCAGGCTAATGAATGCCCCCTCGGCACTGGCACTGCCTTGTAATCGCCCGAGGAAAAGGTGGGGCAGCGAAACCAACCTGTTTCAAAGGCAGCAAAGTCTTAATTACTGGGTTAGTGAGTATAAAACAGTTTCAGGCAGGCAGAAAATACAAACAGTCATCTATTGATGACAAGGCTTTTAATGACAAATCTGCCGGTTTTGTATGACATCACGCCAATGTGACACGCTGAAGCCGCCTCCTGAAAGTGGGGAGAAGGGCGCAGATGAATGGGTGGGTGTGGAAACAAGCTCCTGAAGGACTTCTCTGTGTCACGGTGTAACCACATGAATTACTGCATAAGAGCTTACAGTAAACAAAGTATTTGCTATCTCTTAGAAAGATCACAGCAGCAGCAGCAGCAAAACAATTCACAAAAGAAAGAATCTGAGTCAGTCGAAAACAAAGAAAGTACTGTGAGGAAAATTCAAGAAAATACGAGACTAGACAAGGCAGAAGAGGATAAACTGTCAGGCTGCCCCGGGGGCTCCCAGCGTGGGAGCTCATGGGACCTGCTCATTCCAGAGGTTATGAGTCCATAAACACCTGGCGTGCTACCCTTTGAGTGGCAGAAGGATGCTGCTAATGTTGTCCTTTCATAGCTGGACAGCAATTATCCCCATTTACAAGCCACCGATACCTCTCAGTAGCACAGCTGGCCATTCCCAAGCATCTGTTTATCTCAGAGGCGAGCAGAACAGCTTTGCAGAGAGGCAGGTGCTCCTCCAAAGAGCAAGACACGGCAGTGCCTCCCAACGGGCTCCGACGTGGATTCAGCCTGTGCTCCTGCCAAGTCCCAGGGCTGCTCCCAGGTGTGGGGGGATAAGGTTAACATCTGGTCACTGCTGCAACGTCATCTCCCCAGGGCTGAGCACCTTGCGTTTGCAGTGCACTGACACCCAGCGCTCACTCCCACCCAGGGTGCAACTGCAGCTCTCCAGACCTGAGAGGCCACTGTATCCCAGTGGGATGAAACACATTGCTTCTCTTAGCTCTTAAGAGATGCTGTTATCATTCAAACAACCTTGTCTTGGGCATCATTATGCCTCTCAATCTGCCCCAATGAAGTGGCCGGCACAAAAGCTGCCACAGATGCAGGGACAGCTCTGCATTACGAACTACATCCTCCTTTCCTTTGAGGGGCACTGCAGCATGCCACTACCAAAGCCCTCCAGGATATACCAGACATAGCCACACATCAGTCATAGCTACCTCTAAGCTTCTCACGGGGCAGCTAATCCAGCCTGTATTAAGGTTAGGACACAGAAAACAGCCTCAGCTTTAGAGGCACTGATGGAGGCAACAGCTATCAGCCTCCAGCATAGCTGTCCACTAAGCACAGCCCAAGGGTAGGAAGAAGAAAGGTCCCTCTGGAGAGAAAGGGTGCTTCTACCACCATGGTCTTGCACTCCTCTGATCCAGGGTCTTCATAAACACTGTAAGACCTGCTCAAATGAGTGAGTCTAGCCCCAGCTTCAGTAGTGAACTGGCAATTCCTTTCTCTCTCCTTCACAGAAAAGAGCTTGTGACCTGTGCTTGATGGACAACAACACAAAGATGATTAACAGCTGCCGAAGCTGACTCGGAGCGGACCAGAACTAAGTATTCAATCACAAACTTGGGCAAATTAAAGGTTTGCACCTACAACGCGTCGTTTCAGTTCTTGGTTTAGGGATCTCCATAAGTAATAACAACTTCTCCTCGTTACATGTTAGCTGTGGATCCTGCTGTCAGCTAGGAGACCTCAATCCATCCTGGAAGAAAACAATTATTTACACCTTTATCAGATTAGATTGCAACAGTCTGAGATGGTATTTACAAAATCTTTACTATCACATCCTTCAGTCACCCTGGCTGCCTCTTCTTGTTTTCCTTTCCGGCTTCCTTACAACGACAGTCACAATTGTAGTCTTGGTCTTGAAGTCAAGTTTTCCCAAGATTTAGGCTTAATATATCTAAAAGACCTAAAAACCTCAAGAATGGAGATTATAGAAGCTTATCTGCTCAGGTTAAACAAGCTCTGTGCTACAGGGCAGAGCCTCTCCAAGCTGATGACACAACCTCTTAAAGCAGTGGGAAGTGTTACATAAAGCCCCTTAAGAGGTGGGCACCACCCCAGACCTCCTCCTCTGAATCCAAGCCCACTATTCTGCCATGAATATAGAGCAGTGTCTGCAGACAACTCAAAGCCAGAGAGACATCAAAACAAGCACTTTACTGACAGACCAGAGAAACTAGTTAATGAAGCACTAACAAGGGCTTAGATTGTACGGCGCTGAAAGTCATTTAAGGGTTCACAGTATAACACAACAGAAACTACAGCAAGAAATGTCAGGAATGTAGGTGAGGAAGAGCTTACACACAAGTAAAACTTATCCTACCTGCAAGAGCCCTTGCTTGAGTAAGCGTCCCTTTTTTAACCCTTGTTTGGTGAGAAAAATATGCTTTTTTTATTTCTTCCCTCAGCATGTAAATTTAAGTAGGTAAAAATAGATTTTTGTGGGCCATACCCAACAGCTGGTATTTAAGCCTAGGCCCTTTCAACAACTATTACCAAAAAACCTCATCAGCTGGAAGTACGCATTAAAAAAAACTTAGAGAAGTTCTTTAAATACAATGAATTCAGAAAGGTTTTTGCAGCCAGCTATTAAGACTGTAGTAAAGGAACAGCAAAAGAAGACCATGCTGTGCTTTCAGGAAGGACTGTGCCATTTGTGGTACCAACTGTTGAATACAACTGCCTGTAGAACTGTTTCCAACCATTGTTTCCTTTTAATATTTTATACTCAGAAAGACAACATAGCTATTGCCACTACACGTTTCCTCATGACAGAATATATAAACATACTCCCACTAAAACACACCCAAAACTTCAATCTTTTCAGAGTAAAACATGGAAACAGCTCTTACTTGCATTCTACGCCATTTATTAATCCCCTGTAATTCCCATACTACTTCACCTGCACTGATGTGATACGCTATTAGCATAGAGATTTTCATTTTTAAGATGTGCAATCAATAATGCATTTCCATATGCCATTAAATCCAACGTGTGGTTAAATTAATGGAGCATTTGACTTTTGATCCATTTATGTTTGGTTGCAGCTCAGTGCAGGAAAAAATGCATGAGAACTGAGTTAATCTGACAGCAGAGCTCTCCCACGCTTTCCAACACTGAGTTTCAGATTAAAGTGAAGCATTCCTACTGCCACTCAGCTGGAATACTAAATCTGTTCATTTCCACTTCACAGGCCAGAACGCAAGATTTTCGGTCACTTAACTCCTACTGAAAGGGCTAGATCGTGCTAAAATCTGATTTCTATTTAGCTCCTGCAGCCTGTCTGCATCACTGCCAATCCAGTGGGGGAACATCACAGCCTGTCAAAGCAAAAGTGGCCTGCAACTTGCAGGCAAAAACTTTTAAGATTAGGAGTGGGACGATGTATGTTATGACAAAGTGCCCTGCTGAAAAAGTTTTTCCTGGCAATCGTTCCAACACAGGAAAGAAAAAGCATCACCTTTCCTTGCATTTAAGCTACTGAAAAAGGTATTCAGACAACACGCAGCAATGACTGCTGACTTTTAAAGGATAATCACTGTGATATTACTTGAGAGAGAAAAAGAACTCCTTCCCGTCTGTCTTTCACCCTCCCTAAAATCCCCAAACACAAACTCTTGAGAACATTGTAAATATTCTGGAAATACTAGCTTGGAAATTGAAACTTGAGATTCTACTGGGGAGGAGCTCGAGAGTCATTAGAGAAAGCACAAGGAATTCTTCTACTTCTGGCATTCACAACCAGCCAGTGCTTCAAAAGGAAAACAAAGATTCTCCCTGTCCCCAAAGAATGCCCTCCTGCAACACGTCCTTGCTCTCAGATCTCAAAGACTAAACTGAAACTTGAAGGCAACCTCCAAAAACTCCAAATTATGGGATGGAGTGGCTCCATGATGCCGTTAGAGTGTGAATCCCAAAGCTAGCAATCGAGGTGTGTGGGTGTGGGAAAGGAGGACAAACACACACCTTAGAAAAACAAGGCTCCTCTGCAGCAAACAAGCTAAAAAGCACAGCCCTGGTGCTCAGGAGTCTGCTCTCCTCCTGCCTGTATTGCCTCTTCCCTCATCCTACGCCTTTTTTCCAGCACCATCCACTGACAATAAAAATCTCATGCATGGGGCTCTGTCTGCCACTCCCTTAATTGTAGTTACTTCTGTTTTGAGCAAATGCTCAGAAATCATATCAAAATATTTTTAATAATTTAGCAAAACTAGTACATAGAACCAGTCCCAGTAAAGGCCAATACAGTAAAACACAAATTAGATTTCTAGTCCAAGGTTTTATTTCTTTATCATATTCTAAAAGAAAATAACCTTTAAGAAAATATTCACATACTGACATCACGTAACTCTTTTGAAGTTTCTCACGTACCTTTTCTCAGAAAAATTCTATTTTCAGATTACACAATAAATGTGAAGTTTCAATGCATAGAGGGTTTGCAGGCATAGAAATCACTTGAGAGTCCTAAGAAGGGCTTTCATTTAATCTGAACCCCGGACAGACCAGTGATATGTCAAATTGCTGCTTTCCATTCAGAAGTTTTAAAATACTCTGTGATAGAAAACATCTTGAGATACTGGGTAAATAACTTTATTTACTTGGAGGGGAAGTGACTTTTTAGGAAGGCGAAAAGCACAGCAAGACTTGACTGGAGTCAGAGACAGAAATACTCACTCACTATGAGTTTTATGCCTTGTATTAAGCCAACTCTTTGTAGAAGATCCACTAATTGCACTGGCTCCAACATCACTTTAGACGGAGACTCTGGTTACCTTAACAGTCTTTCAGACACCATGTGAAGCAGAAAGGCCCCCAGTGAAAGACCCACAGCAAGGCAATGGCTATATGCAAACACAAATAAGACATTGTTGCCAGACAAGTGATGGTTTTTAATGCTGGGATGATGTAATTGATCAGAGTTTAACAGAGGACATACTCTTCTTTTTACAGATAGCAAGTGTTGCAGAGGCTCAATATCCTATTTACCGCTTTGCCACAACACCCATCTTTTCAGAAAGATGTGCAATAAAAGTGCTGGCTGACAATTTCAGCCAAGGCTTTAAACAAATCCCCAGTGCAGGCCCTCATGAATTAAAGAGCACGCAATAGATAAAAGGAAAGCTGGCAGTGAAACCATGTCAAGGCCAAGTGGATAAAAAAAAAAAAAAAGGCACCTCTTGGCTCCTGCAGTACTCGTCTTCATATAAACCAAATGAAGGAGATCAGCTGAAATTCCTTTGCTGTTCAAGGAAAACGCATTCCCTAATATCAGACATATTTGCTGTTAGTCAAAAGTTCATTTTATCAGATAACCACTACGGAAATTGTCAGTCCCCTCACCCCTCTTCCCCGGCATGTGAGGACTGTTGCAGAGGTTGGTGGCACGGGACAACTGCTTCCCAGGTGAAAGATCATGTTTTTCCTTAAATACAGTCTCTACCTTTCCCCCAGAACATTACACCTACCACATACAGAACCAGAAACGGCAAGCTTCAGCTTCACTATGCTGGAAAATTAACTTAAGGAAAGATTTAAAGGGATTTTTACTCTCTTGAAAACAGGGTATAGCTTGTCTTGAAGTTCTAAAGACAATCTGCTATTTTTCCACTGCAAGGTAATTCCAGGTTTCTTTAGGAAAATCCCTGTACTAGCTCCATACTCTTGTGGTTGGGACGAGCAGTCTTCATAATAGCTGTTGAGTTTTTCTTATTTCTTTTTTAGATGAGAAATCACAGAAAAGGGAGGAAAAGTAGCCACTGTGGCCTTCCCAGGACCTTCTCATGCAACGAAATCAAGGTTCAAGATAAACAGAGTTGAGAACAGCAATGAGGGGACGTCACGCTCTTGCCACACGCGAGTTTTGTTTCACTGCTGACTGACCGGCAGGCGGCATTTGACAGACAGGGGTCAGAGCGGCGTGAGGTTGCGGGTCTCAGAAAACGATTACAGGGGAATTGAGTGCATTAATTGCTTTGTGTCCCTTGCTCTGAACTATCTTTCCTTCTGCCCCTCACGTACACAGGGCTACAAGTGTTCCTGCCAGCCTTGCTTTGGTATTTTGTCACAAGATACACACAGCCTGGTTTGCAAGAGGTTGTTCCTACAGGGCTCTCAAGGCCCATCTTTCCTTAAAACCCTCAGATGTTTAGAGAGCTTTGCAGAAAGGCTGATGTTACTGTGTTCTCCATTTCCCGGTGCCTGTAAAGAAACTGGCGCTGCTGCTGGACGTGTGCCCCCCACCCGACCCCACGGGTGCACGCAGGGGTGGCCGGCTGGCCACGGCCGAGCGGTCCCACGTACTTTCTCAGGCTGTGAACACGGAGGTGCCGCGTTCGGAGCCGGGCAGTCGCGGTACTCGCTTTCGCTGCTGCTGCCAACTCGGGAAACCGCTGCCGCCTCCGTCTTTAGCCCAGATCAGGTTAGACGAGATTTTCCGGTAGAGATAACAATTGTGCTATTTACATTTCATACACCTAAAGGGAAGACACCCTGGCTTTGCCGGAGCAGATGGCTCAGAAGGAAGTTCCAAGACTAAAAAGCACGTAAAAGCCACAGCAGCCTTTGTGACCTGCTCCAGCACGGCCCAAGCAGTGAGTTTGTCTGCACAGATTGCCCAAGCAGCTGACACGCACCGAGCTGCTCACTGCAAGGTGTCAGAAACGATAAAGCAATCGCGTGGTTTGATTTACTGCCAGGCAAACACCGGCTGGCAGTGACCACACACGGAGAGGTCAGGCAGCGCTGTCCTTTATTAGCATGTCAGCAATTACTGCGCTAACGCGCTCGTGGATTACACCCCCCAAGTTGGAAACGCGAGCATGCTTGGGTATAACTAATTGGAAATAGGCCCTGAATTCCTAATAACCAAAGTTATGGTCCCTGGGATTTATGCTAAATTAAAGACAATTAATTCTCCTCTCTTGATTATTACACACCTTAATAGCTCTGTCCTTGAGTCAGTTCCATCCTTGATGTGCAGAGCCCTTTAGCTCAGTCTCTAAAATTTGATGTGCATGAAGAACGGTTAATAAGAAAGTTCTGAATCAAACCCAAGTTACCGTATCAAAATCTCTCATGTTTTACAACAGTGAAAAAAACAATTGGATTCAAAGCCTACTTCAGATCCTAGATTATAAAAGCATTTGCTGCATAGCCTCTGCACTCTAGTCTTTAGAGGCCTCAAACAATTCCACGTTTCCCTTTAAGACGCTCTTTTAAAATATCACATGGCAGTATATACAGATAATCAGGATTGTTTTCATTAAATGATTTCAGTGAAGTTCACTGGCTTTATTTGATATACAAAAAGACTATTTAACCTTCTCCCAAGATACTCTACTGATGTAATTACAAGCAAGAGATGAGGCGCAGCTCTCCCAGCTGCAACCACTAGCAGGAAAGAAAACTTTCTGCTAAGCAGAGGCTGCTGTCGGTCTTTTGTAGAGGATGTAAGAGGCAGGTATTTCCTTGTAGATAAGAATACTGCAAATCTTTATTTCCCCAGCTCACTATACACTGCACAGGCCACTGGTGTCAGGACTATTCAATAAGAGTGAAAGTTAAAAGTGAATGTGTGTTTAAGGTAAAATAAGTGTTGGCACTCCTATCTTAGCCACCCCTCACACACGAAGTAAATGAGACCACGTGTCCCTTTTCAGAAGGTCAACAGCAAACTCTACCGATGCCCTGAAGACACAGCTGTGACTTCCAGAGCTGATGGGGGACAGAAGAGGACCCGCTTGCCAGGGATGGAAGAGGAATTAGCTGAATCTCAGCTGCTCACTTTACTGAGCTGACAACCAAGAAAGAATGCCGTGAGGAGACTCCCTGCTCAATGAGCCTCTGACGGTGGAGACAGTCACAGGGGCCTCAGACTCCTTGGGAAAACATCCTCTTTCCTGTCAGACAGGGGTTTTCAGCCCCATGACTGGCCTGAGGGAAGAAAAAGTAGTCCCTATCCTATCTGAGAAAAACAAAACAGTCCCAGTGTTCTCCAGACAGCGCTCAGTCTCCTCGTGACCAGCCCTGTGTCTCAGCAGCTGCAGGAAGATCTTAGGGGTTTCTCTAGGAGACAGAAATGGCAGAAAACCACACACCCAGGCAATCTGAGCTGCCTGTTCCTTACACACTGCAGACAAGGCTCTCCGGCAGACGGTCAGCTGTTGGGATTTTCACCACATCTTCCTCACAGCAGACCTGAGGCAGATCTCTGCAGAGCACATGCAGAGGAAATCATTCCCTGTGACAAAGTAGGAGGGCAATGTCCTAAATAAAGCCATTAATGTTGCCATGCAAGACCCAAAAATCTAAGTTTGTCTGTTGAGTCCTTGATCCAAGGCTAATATGACTCTCCAAAGAATTTCACTCCCCAGGTTTCTTTTCCTTGTCTCTTTCTGCTGAACTCTGCTCAGCGACATACCTGATTCCATGCCTTGAGACAGAAAGGTGCATCCTAAAAGAATGGAGATACTGGTAAGAGTTGGGCAGCGAAAATCTCTAAGGTAATGTGAGGCAGGGAAAGCAAAAATGCTTCCCTCAACTTGTGGGTCATGAACAACCACGGTCTGCTACAGCACAGCAGAACGTGCAAGCAGCAAGCAAACCAGCAAAATAAATGAAGCACGTGGAGACACAATATTTGCTTGGTACCATGAGATAACATTACATTGCATAGTCCATAGATCTTTTTCAGAGACATCAGGGAGCCCTTGGATTAAAACATGTGAGAAAGCCTAGTTTGGGAAATAAGGCCCTAATGTCCTGTGAAGCTGGGCTGCCACATGCACAAACTTTGGACCCAGACCTTGACACGCTGAGAACAAAGGCAAAAGGTTGATTCTCCCCATCAAACCACCTGCAAACAGAGTAACAGCATCATCTTACATTTACACTGAGAATAGAAATTAAATTAGCAAGTAGATTTTGATCATGAAGTGACCTTTAAAAATGACTGAGAGAAAAAAACATTAGACACTGTTATTTGCTCTGATACAGATCCATCCTGAAGGCAGCCTTGTGTTCAAAATATTATTGCTAATTTTATTTCATGTTTTCAAACCACTTTTAAGAATGTAAGATGACTCTTATTTTCTCGTTTTTTTCATGGACAAGCTTTGCTGTCTTCCTTTTTCATAGAAACACAAATTGGGAAAAGTACTGTAGCTGAACTTAAAAGAACTGGACAATTTTATGATGTTTAATAACATTTGTAGCTATAAAGGCTAAAACCACTAAGGGTAATGAAATCTCATGGTCTGGCGCTTCAGGTAGTCTCTTTCTCTTGTCCCACATATTGAACTGTGAAAACAGCTCATGTCAGTACGGGAAGAGGAAAACTCAAGTCTTCTTGGAGACACCCACAGGGGCTGGCTACAGCTCGAGGTCAGAGTCCCAGCTGGCCAGACCCTCGGCAAACTGCTGCACCCTGCAATCTCCTCCCGCTCAACTGTATTTATGATCACTGTCAACAATTACAGCATTACTAACAATTACAGCAATCGTCGCACAAATCTTTTATGAGTTTTCCAAATGAAAATGGGCTTTTCTTTCTTCCTGGCTTAAGCAGGGTTATGGAAAGACTGCCAAAAATTACACCTGGTTTATGGCTTCAACAGTCATATTTTCTTTCGGCGCTTTCATCATACCTTGCTGCTTCCTCACTTACATAAAACTGCAGAGATTATGCAGAATTCATGTCTGCCTTGTGACAAGTTCTTTTAAAGTCAATACCATTTGGAATCTGCTTTGACCTTGCATTTAGACAACGTTAATATCATGTACAACTCCATCCTGCACACAAACTCCCTTATCCATGTGTCAAGAAAGACAAGGGTTTTGACTGCTAATGTCTTCTCTTTGCACGCAATGCCAGACTTGTCTAAAGCCCAAATCAAGGCAGGTTTGCACTTGCAAAATTTAGTAACCTTTTACAGTAGCCACCTTCTTAAATAAAAAAAATAAAATAGCCCAAACATAGACACAGTGTAATCATTGAGCTGTAGACCACAAACCATTTGTTATTATCACCTCAAAGCCATTTCATCCTTGCCAAGGTTTCAGTCACTGGATGGCCCTCGGCCACTTAATTCTTTTACCTTTCACACTAGATGTCTTAAGCGGCTAAGCCTGAACCATCTACCATGTTACAAGGGATGCCAGAGAGAACAAGGTGGGAGTTGGGTTGTACTAGATAATTCAGCAGTTCTTTATGAAGCTCAGAACGCCACAGCATGGAAGATATTAAGCTCCAGCAATTTTCCACTTCCCATATACCCAGCTTCAATTTTTTATCGGCTGCACTTTTCTTCCACTGCCTCAATGCATCTAGTCCAAATCTCTTCACTCCACTGGCCCTGCATGTCTCTCCACAATCCAGTCTTGTTGGGAATGGTGACCTGGTCTACCTTTGCCAGACAATCAATCAGGAACACACTCCTGCTTCCAAAACAAACCTTGCCTCTTTCCAGCCATTCTCCCACTTTGGTAACACCATCTACAATAAAAACCAGCAGTAAGTAATGGAAATAAAGCGTAAAAAACTATGATCCGGTCCCAACCATCTATCTGTAAAATGCAGTATTCCTAAAACTGGCTGTCTCATTACAGTCTGTATTTTAGTCAACAAGAGACTGAAATCTCATGTACTACCACTATCTGAATTCTCAGGAAGAAAGTTTCCACATTGTGCACAAGAAGCAGGGAGATGTCCACAGGGATGTGGGGGGTCTCCTTCCCTTGAGCTGCTCAGCTGGCCCCACAGCCGTGGGGATTGAGAGCTGCCATATCCTTGTCTGCCAGTTTCGGAAGGGGATGGAGCTGTGCAGGAAAACACAATTTCTTAGAGCACCTGGAACTATGCAGGGGTGTAAAGAAAAGTACAAGCAGCCAGAGAGAAATTAATGATGTTTCAGGGTTTGGAGACATCCTGGGAACGTAGTGTCTGCTCTACAGCCCACAGGGGTCAAGCACGTCCCCGTGCATCTCTCAGCTGTGGTGAAAAAACCCTGCTGTTTCTAGTGTGGAGGAAAGAGATGGCAAACACTATTCCTGAGTGTTTCAAGCAGGTTGCAACAGGCTGTGGCTCTGGTGGGACAGGTTCGTCAGCACTGCCTGACCTGCCTTTGCTGACAGCTGCCCGCAGGCTGATCTCCTGAACAGGAGGAGGTCTGAGCAAGTGAGCTGGTCCCCTGCACGCCCCGGGGCTGAGGAGATCGAGCAAAGCCAACCAGTTGCAGCATGCCACGACAAGGAGGCTGCCGGCACTTTGTCTCACCTGGGTTTACATTAAAACTGGACCAAGTGGGCTGATGAGTTGAATGATGACCACGATTTGTCAAGCTGACCTGTGAAGCATGTCCCGTGCCCCCTTGCTGTGGTACAGAGGTGCTGGAGCCTCTCTTCGCAAGGAGCGTGCTGTAATCCTGCCTGCTGCTGCTTTGTGAAGAGCTTCTCATAAACTTGCCCATTTGCAAGCCGTATGCAGAACAAGGCATCGCTGCAAACTCATAATTAAATTCATTACTCCATACAATTTTAAGCCATTCTTCAAATAATTACAGTAATTTGATAAGCAGAAATCACATAAACCTGCTGCAGCTTTATCTCTCCCATTTGCCGTCTGAAGGAAAATGTGTGAGTAATAGTCGGATGATAACAGCCCGGGTTACGCAAGCAAAACAAAATTAATATGATCCTTACTCAAAAAAGAACTCTGAAATGAAACCGATGACACCTTAGGCAGCGTGGGGTGGGAGCGAGGGGAACGGCAACAGCCGAAGGGAGTGCAAGGGAGGCGACGCTGCCACGCTCCCCATGCCCGCTGCCGAGGCTGGATGCTCCTGGGAGCCCCAACCTGCAGCTACTGCCCCTCTCTCCCGGGAAAGTCACGTCAGGTAACCTTGGTAACTCCGAGGCCTGGCAAAGGCAGGGGATGCGGGAGGTGAAAAGCTTCCTGCAATATTCACGGGACCATGACAGAACATTCATTAGCGCTCTAATGTCAGGAGGAATCAGCAGCCCGGGCGGCCGCCCCACCTCACTCTGCTTCTCACCTTGTTTATGAGGTTCCTGACCTTTCCTGCTACGAAGCAGGCAAGTCGGCAAACGGCAGCTCGCAGCGCGCTGAGGCATGGGGAGGAAATAGCAATGAAAAACTCACACCTGCTGGCTTCCCCGGTGAGCTCGAACTCGCAAATTGAGAACCAGGGCATGAACCACACGCACCGTCCCTTGTGGGCCCTGGCTGTCCTTCGGGCTCGTCTGCTTCCCAGGCTGCCGAGGTGCCCTCAGGCAGATGCAAATCCCACCCTGGCACGAACGCCACAAACGCCAGGAGACCCACCACAATGGGGCCCCAAGGACTGTGTCAGCACTCTGCTTTGCAGCAGGGCTGGAGATAAAAATATATGTGAACTGGAGGCTATGAATATGTCGTGACTAGCACAGATCCCAACGCCTCAAGTGCCTTGTGTCCTGCTCGGTCCAAACCGTCACACACTCAGAGCCAGAGACGGCAGAAGTCCTCTCTGCATGGCCACAAACTCTCTGACCTCTACTGAACAACATTAGGTGACTAAAGAGTTAATAAATCCAGAAGAGTCGGGGATGAGTTTCTACAGACAAGGAAACAAGCACTATGCTAGGCTGAAATAGAAACATGGCCGGCTGCAAGATCAATAAGGAGAAGGCCAGAGCTGTGGTTACGCTGGTGTTTGGATTAAGAGCTTCATCGGGTTTCTGCAATCAGATCTGATGATCCCACCAAAGGAACAAAGGGAAGGCTCCAGGCCCTCATTTCACAGAGAG
This sequence comes from Apaloderma vittatum, assembly GCF_000703405.1. Lineage (NCBI taxonomy): Eukaryota > Metazoa > Chordata > Aves > Trogoniformes > Trogonidae > Apaloderma > Apaloderma vittatum. The sequence goes on from NW_009715271.1 coordinate 132,257, forward strand.
CGAACGAAGAGTCATCAGTTTTCTGAAAGTGACTTTATGCCTCGTTAAGACCTCTGAATTATATACAAGATGACTTCCAAGTAATGGAAAAATGAATCTGCAGACTGTACTTTTTTTTTCTTATTTTCTTTTCTTCCCTTAAGGATGTCTCTCCAACGAGCCTGAAACCAAACACTTGTTTAGGGGAGAAAAATTCCCATCGCTACAGGGAGATATTTCAAAATGAGCACTTCAGGTTTAAATGCAGCTGCACCTTTCACGCTCCTCTTCCCCTAGAGCTTAGAGCACCCTAGCCAAGAAAAGCTATTCAAGTCCTAAGCACCACACATAATAAGCAATTTATGAACTCAAGCAAGATTAGCTTTAAATACCACACTTTCCAGAGGAATCAGTCTCAATGTGGCAGGTTCACAGATATTTATTTTTTTTAAAAAATAAGATCTTACAATGAAAGAAATCTCACACACTTAATTTAGAAATAAAAAAGCGTAAGTTTGCTGAGTAAGCAAGCTCAATGCAACATAAAAAGGGGAGGAACAATACTGTGACAGAACTCCACGCATTCTTTTAGCACATATTTTACAAGCTGCTAAAATCAGAGTCAATTATCAGTGCACGAAAGTAAAAGAGAACACAGAGGCTGCACATCCTTCCAGTAGACGATCACAGCTCATGACCCTTGACGAGGTGCTGGGGCTGACCTGCTGGCTGCCCAGGCGCTGGCACGGCTCTGCTGCGGCATTCCACCCCCAGAGCCACCGTGCTGGGGACAAGAGCCATCTCTTCACTGTGAAGCTGATTCAGAAGGGAGGCATGTCACAAGGAAGGATGATGGATCCACCACTGCTTGGGATCTTCCAGAGGAGATTAAAAAAAAATTATGAAAGGTTTCCTCCAGTGTGCTGGAGAGGCTGCTTCGCTAGTGCATGTGTGTAGAGACGGGAGTTTGGGCTTGCGGTCCTGAGAGTGCTGCCTAGTTTGTGAAGCCAAATTCCCAAGCCCCAGCACCTGCCTTGCTGAGCTGGCCAGGGATTGGAGTGGACGTTTGCGTTGCCCCTAGCACACGCGTGACAGTTGCAACAAGACAACTTCTGATCAATTCCTGTAGCCCAGGGCTTCAAGACAACTGCTTGCTTTGCTCAGGGAGGAATTTAATTTGCAGCGTGTCCATGGTTTTGTTTCCTTCCCAGCTCTCCACGAAGCAGAAGAGTGCAGCCATGGCTATGCCATGGGCTGGAGAGAGCAAAGGTTGGCGGTGGCACCAGTAATGACTCCATGAAACCTGCAGAAAGTTTGGGGATCAAAAATACTAGCAGAACTCTTGGGAGAGAAAGCAGAAGACAACTGTGGGAGTAGGAGGAAGGGCTGCTTTCCCCAGCAGAGCAGCCCAGTGCAGCCTGCAAGGATGGCACAAGGCCCTTGCGAAGATGCCCCTTGCTTCACAGGAGCCCTGGAACCAGTGGCTTCCCTGAGGCTCCCGCTCTCCAGCCATGCCCGGGATGAGTTCTTCTGCAATGAGATGGTCAGATGCACTGCAGGACTATTTGGTGTCTGCCTGAGATGTGAGGACATCAGGACAGATAACCTCACCTGCCTTCTGCGCTCACGCCACTGAAACCTCAGGATTCTGCTGACTCAGCAAAACTGGCAGCAAACTCCGTCACTTCGGCTGTGGGTTTCCACTAGGTTCTGTAATCAATAGGAACAAAACAGACAGCAGGAAACAACTGCTGCCATTTTGGCTGCTTTAACCAGATCCGACCCTGTGTCCCTGCCAGAAAACAGTTACAAGCACCAGCTCGGGTGACAGCAGAGTCCCTGGCAGGCCCCCCAGGACATGGCCACATGCTGCCACAGCCTCTTGAGGTGCTGGCCTTGCCCCTGTGGCTGCTGCTGGGCTGGCAGGGCAGCTGACAGAGCACTGCGAGCCCACGGTGCTCCAGGCATTTGTCCAGGGATCCTGTCAGTTGTCTGTAATTTCACTTTGAATGATACTCCCCTCGGTAGGCAGCAGTGTCTGAATGAAGCCACCCTGGAGGGAGATGTCCCCATCAAATGCCTCTTGACAGACATCTCACCTACACAAGCTCTTCTGCGAAGCTCCCCAGTGGCTGCTGGGGACCTTGGAGTAAGTCGGTGTCCACACACCCAGCACGCGTCACAGTGCTGTGAGGAGGTGGCTACTGGCCACCAAAGACCCAGCCCAGCTGACTGCACGCTGGCACACGCTGCATCTTGGCCACGCTGGGCATACACGGGGGTACTGAAACCAAAGAGCACAGGGACCTGCACGAGCTGGTTGTCTTTGCGCAGGACTGGCAGCTGCAACTACTAGAAACAGTTGCCCGTACAAATCTCCGAGCCAGCAAAAGCAACACTCCTAAAAGCACAGCAGAAAGCACTTTAAAGAGGAGGGATGCCACGTGGTACCAGATATTTAATTCAGATGCTACCTGCAGCTGTCCCATACACACACATCCAAAAACCACATTGCCCTCCCTCCATTTACCTAACACCAATTTTGTACCACAGCAACACAGCAAGTGCTTTGCTCCCTTTGCTAATTACAAAGACTTAGCTCTTGGAATGATACCGGATTGCAGGCAATGATTTTTGCTCATGTAACAGCTCATCTTTTCCATACCTGAAACTCTACAAGAAGGTAGTACTCTAGGGGGGAACACGTAATGTAGGAGGAGGCACGGCATGCGCCGCTTTCTATGAAACTACAATTCTAATGCTTCACAGTTCACACAGCTCCACTTATTGTACTCCAGAGGAACTTTGCGCGCTAGCAGAAGTGATGTGCAATTCAATTCCTAATAGTCAAAAATCTTCTAAAATAGGTGTTTTTAACAGTTGCGCTAGATTTTAAAAATATTTTTGTTATATGGCATCACAGTAATTCTTTCCGCAGGGCTACATTCTGAGGAACCGAAACATACCAAAACTGCTGCTCTTTGATCTTTAAATTTGTATCTTTTAAAGCAATCATTTCTTACTAATTCATATTTATTTTTTCATAGAAGATTATACAAATTCTTATGGCCGTTATTTCCTGTGTGTTTGCAACAGTCCTGAATTTCAAGAGGATATCAGTATCACCATGACCTCCCATGGGGTAGTCATTTGGGGACATTAATTTTGAATGTCCAACAGCACTTAGGGCAAAATCAAATTCCACAAATCCTATTTCAGTGGTATGTATCTACCCAGGGAGACTGGCCAGTGACTACATATTTATGACTGTAATTAACTGCTCTGTTTTCATGTGGAAGAAGCATGTTGTATGGGGTACTGACTAAGGAGAAATTTTAAAGGGAATTTGAAGTCAAATAAATATGTATTTTGGAGATAGCACAGAGAAGGTTGCAAACTCTCACAATCTTCCTAGAAAACTGCATCTCAAAGCATTCTAGTCAAATTCTCTATTTAGTAATCTGTATTTGACTACTACTTAGAGACTGGCTGGCTACATTTAAAACCACTTTCTTTTGAAGCTGAAGGAGCTCCAGAGTATCCCTGGCAGACTGAGTTTATAAAATGCAGCAGGAACACAGAGAAAGCTTGCAGAGTTCACAGTGCAGGGGAGGGAAAGCAGCTATAGTGAGGCAGCATACACAGCTTCTAAAACCCTGCAGGTCCAAACAGAGTGGGCAGGATTGCCAGTCCTGACTAATGCACAGCTCCCTAAGAACAGGATTTTCGTACGTGCTACTGCCTAGCGCAGCTTCTGCCCAGCACTGCTGGGGGTCTACAACAAAGCTGCTGCCTACTCCCCCCGCGGCACATCTTCAAATGCCCAGGGAAAACTGCCCACCGTTCATGCTCATAAAGAAGCCCCCCCTGCGTGCACCATCTTTACAGATAGATTCTCTTTTTCAGATTTTGTCTGAGCTGCATATGGTTCTGTAAAAGCCGTTCTTCCCTATGGCTTTGACAGCCATAGTCCAGATTTTAACATTTCAAACAATTCAGCCGCTACAGAAATTTGTGCTAATGAGCAAACGTGCCACTGTACTCTGTCATTCTGCATGGGAGCAGGAGGGAGAGAAGAAAAGATGTAGGCAGTCTAGGCAAGGCAGCAAGCGAAAGAAGAACTCAGAAGGCTGTGCAGGCTGGGCCAGGTGAGCTTAAAGCCCACAAGTCTCAAAGACACTCTTTAGCTCAGCAGGTGGAAATGGCCAGAGCTGCCAGTTTGCTCCACGGGCCCTTTGCAGCGGGACTAGCTTGAGTGGGAGCACAAGTGACTGGAGTGGTCTGGCAAGTCTTGAAACATCTCTGGAGAGAAAGAGCCTAACCAGGCACCAGGCTACACCACAGAGCTCCACCACCCCAATGGCTACGCACAGACAAGCTACGGGATGTGGTGATGCCAGCAATGAGGGAGAAGGTCTCAATACAAACGCAACTGTCCGCATCCCCCCAACAATCACGCCCATCACATACAAACACCAGAAAGCACTAAGTCGTTCAGGAAATGCAGACAGAGGCAAAACGTTATGGGGACCCCACCAATAGTTTTTCATTTTGTTTTGCTTTTAACCTTGGGGGAAAAGGGCAAAGACTTATCATCAGACAACTTTATAAGGATAGCGTAAGTAAGAAAGGAATTTCATTTGTTTCGTCTAAACCCTCTGGGCAGAGCTGGCATTAGACTGAAGCAAAGTATGCCACATGCCTCGATGGGAAAAAAGCAGATGGTGATAAGAGGATGAATGTTTCTGCTTCCCATCTCTAAGTGCCCCATTTATTCTTAACTAGCTGTCTCCTGCTCAGTACAGGAGATATCCTTTCTCCCTAAGCACAGCTGACTGACCCCGAAACACTGCGGCAAGTTCAGATTCTGGGACCACTGGGGTCTTGGTTCCACCAAGCGTGAAAACGACCCTAACACCTTTCCGTGTTTTCTAGCTATAGTTACAAGTAATGGGAGACATAAAATAATTTAATGAAAACAGCTTGCTCATGAATAATGACCACAGGAGAAAGGGTGAGCCTTGTGTTCTTACCTAAAAATAGAACAGTGATATGATTAGTTATGAGCCATTTCCAGAGGAAAAAGGGAGATACCAAAATCCATACCTGACAACTGTGATTACTGACATGCCAAACAAGGCAGTCAGCGTCAAATAATCTGAGAAGAACCCTGCTAGCAGAGGCCAAGCTTAGTCCACAGCAGTGCTCCTGGAGGCTGCCTAACCCAGGTGAGGAGGGCAGCTTCTGCTAATAGAGTATGACTGGCAGTAGTGGCTGATGAACAAAGTTATGTTGCTTGCACCATCTGTTACCTGTCAACTTTTCCACGGGGTTTTTTTCTCAGGTAGTGTGTAACCGGCCAAGCCAGAGGATGGATGCTTTAGTTTAGTTAAAACCTTTAGTTTATGTCAGATATGCTGGCAGCTCTGTGCTACATTTTCTTTTCCTCCTAACTGACAGTTGAGGAAACTTGACAGCATTTTCTATCAGCTGTAGCACTGCAGTTACATCATTTCCAACTCTCGAGGCTGCCAATTTCTCTCCAGCAACCTTGAAAAAGGCTCCTTTTCTGGGAAGTTGATGACATGCGAGCCCCGCATCCATGTAACTCGTCCATCCCTGCACTTGACTCCTGAAAGAGCTGTTTTCAGGCGTGCACCGTGTCAATGGGCTGAGAGTCAGGTTTTTCTGTTAGTGGTCGATCACGAGTAGAACACAAGTCTCAAAACTCAGCCCTTCCCTCTACTCTGTCTTTGCTGGAAAAGTCCCAAATTAGCACTGCACAAAAAAGCTCAGCCTCAGTTTCCAAGTCTGTTTTTACAAGGACCTCCCAGGACCCCCTCTGAGACAGTTCCATGGCTTGTCCTCACCTGAGAAACATCCACTCTGGATGTCCCGGTAGGACTCGTGGCATCTCGATCCAGCAGCGTGAGTTTAAGTACAGCTACCATCTTTCTGAGATCCCAGAGTAGGGGATTTAAGCTGCCACGTGATACAGAGATGAAATTGCAAGGCAGGAGAACCTAGTTAACCTTGTGATGGAAGCAGCGCGCTTGCAAAGATGGGGAGGAAGATTTGCCGCTAATTCGTATGACTGCTTCCCGGGTTTTTCTCCATGCCACTCCATTGGACATGACTTACTGATAAGCACAAATTCCATTTCATTCACACTTCAAAATAACCTAAGTGAAAATCAGTTCTTTGCTGTTTTCAGGGAAAAGATCTAACCAGAACCACAAAGCTGAGTTAATCCAGAAATTCCCTGCTATATTCCCAGGTAAAAATCACAAGGTCAGAAAGAGAATTTGGTCACCTCGCCTGACCCACCATATCAGACAAATTCTATGCAGCAGCACTTCACATCCACCTTGTGCTCTATTTCCACCTACGCTGGGCTGCAACGTCTTGCAGAAAGGTGTCCAGTGTTAGACAACATTAAGAGAGAGAGAAGCCAACACTCCCAGGGGCAAATCAGCCCCACTGAGATCTGAGCCTTATTTCTGCTTGAATTTCTCTGGTTTCAGCTTCCGGTTCTGGCTCTGTCTGATGGATTAAACTGTCATTCTTTGCAGTTGCATCTTCTCTCACTTTAGGTACTCCACAAAAATTTCACCTCTTGCTCTTCTTTCTGCTAAGTGCAGCACACAGAGCTTCAAGTTGTTTGCTGCATGGAATATTTTTCCATTTGTAGACTACTTCTTGTGGCCTTCTATGTACCCCACATTGTAGTTAGGGCCTGTATTCCTTGTTGTCAGAAAAAATCTGGGTGTGTAAACCTCTTTGTTACCACACTTGTCCTCAGGGTAACTTTGGGCAGACGAACAAAAGCCAGGAATCATCTCTCAAAAAAAAATCTGTATTCCTAGGAAGAATGGCTGACCTCTCTCTCATTTGTACTTCCTTCCTTCCCAGCAACAACTTAGCTCCTCTGTTCCTGTCTTCTACAGCTCCTACACTTACTCAACACGTGCTTCACATATAAATGAAGCTCCCTTGAACGGTGGGATGGAGAGCGGTCCACATAGGAAAAATCAATTATAAACCTAGGTCTATTTCTGACAGTTTGGTCTTTCGCAGAAAATGTCTAATGAGGGTATTTTTTATGAAATACAACAAATGTAATTCTTACTACAGCAATTTCGGTTTGTATATTATCAGTCCTGGCAAGATTTCAGGAGTTGCTAGCCATGGTCATGGTGCCAGCTCTTTGTCCTTGAGGTAAGGAATGGCTTGTTCTCGCTTTTCATTACAAGAGCATAATGTGACATTTGTATAAGCAGCCTGAGAGGAGATCAGTGTTTATCATTAGCGCCTATTAGACCTCTGCTGCTCCTGCGATGACTCAGATGAGGAGGGGACAGCCTGCCTGGCACCCACGCTGGAAACCAACAAACACTCGTGCTTGAGGCTTCCTGCACCGTGCTGCTGAGAGGGGACATCTCACGTTTGAAACCCATGTTTTACTTGCAGTGTGCCACACTGCTGGAAACCAGCTGCAGCCTCTGAAGATTTTCATCTTGTCCTGAAACTTACTCCCCATGGAAGAGGCTACGCCTCAAGAACTCAGCCCATGTGACAGTACCACAGCACGCCTGGGGGAAGGAGGGATGGTACCAAAATAGCAGGCTTTGTACTTGAGTTTACAGGCTTCAGAGAGAGATGGGAAGAGCACCCCAGGTGTGCAGGGTCTAGGGACAAGAGGCAAGCTCAGTGCCTGGGGCAGTACAGCTGCAGGCAAGATCTTCACCAGGGAACACAGCAAAGACTGATGGTACTGACACAGCCAAAGAACTAAGAAAGCAAAAGGAACAAACTCCTGGAGAGGAGACCTTTGAGTGCGGGGCCCAACAGAGCAAATTGGATGAGAAAGGCGGAAGAGAACCAGAACAGGATCTCAAGAGGCACAGATGACCTCATGACAGCAGGGGAACAAGCCTCTGCTCTAGTGATATCTTGATTATAATGGCAACTTGGACCAGGACAGACTGAGACACTTGCACACACATTTAGCATCTGAAGGAAACACTGATTGCACAAAACCTTAAACCATTCATCCCCTCTCCAACTTCTGCTGAAAGTAGCCCTGGGTTCAACAGAGAGAACAATGGGGACAACAGACAAAGAGGAAGGAGGGAAACTTTGGGCAGAAATCTAGCAATCAGTATTACTGTGACAATTTCAGCCAATAATTAGCAAACGGAAAGTTAATTATGGCTACTCTCCCCTGCCTTTCACCACGGCTCACCCCCACCTGCTCATAAAGGGACAACCATAGGAATGAGCGTGAGCTGCGCCTGGGTAGTTGGTATTCGCGCAGTAACAAAGGAACGCATTTGCATTCTTTGCCAGAAGAATCAATTTACCTTGATTGATGATTGAACTTCAATAAGTTCTTTAATATTTTGGTCGTTAACCGTGATGCCGTAACAGTGTCACCAGAGTGCTATTGTATTTCACACCATGGCTCTTATTAGCTGCACTCTGTAATATGCCTGAACTTTTAATTGAGGCCTTTTAAATATTGATAATCAACATATTTCAAAGATGATCCTTCAAAATAAAGCTCAGCCTGGCCAGACTGCTTTACGAACACAGTGATTCCTGTCACTGGAGAAGCTAGGCAGTCCAGGTAGATAGCACAGGGTGATGCTCAAAGCAGCAACAGCTTCCCCTTCTCACTGTTGGTTTTGTCATCACTTCACTTATTCCTTCCTGATAACACTGAAAAATTTCCTCTGACTACAAACTCTACTCCTGCTTCAAAACGACCTGCAGTAATTTCATTTTCCCTCTTAGTAACATTTCAAAATGAGATCAGCAGTAATACTTTTCTTTATGCATAGGGCTAAATGTAGGCAGATCTAAAACAACCTTTCTGATGATAGATAGATGGCTAAAGTCAAAGAGCTAGAGGCACTCAAAGTGCTATAAAAGGAAATAAAAGAGAAAAACCCGAACAACCCAACACTGTTGGTATTTTGCAGTTGAAAAACAATTGCAGAAAATCAAAGAACTGTAGTTAACGCAAGCGGCCAAAAGAACCTTCAGGGCACTGGGTAGGTGGTCTGGAGTTACAACAGCAGCCTTAGCACTGCACTCCTGTCCTTGCTTTTATTCTGCTGAGCAGTGACACACTGACTATTTACTGTCAGGAGAAAGCGTCAGGCTGTTCCTGCTACAGGTGCGAGCGCCAGCGATGCAAAATCTGTCCCTGTGCAACATCTCCTCTCTGTACTGGAGCAGCATACCCCAAGCCTATCACAGTTGAACCCCTGGCCTAAAGAGATGGCAGATAGCTCAGGTACCCCTCTGCTGAACTGCGTTAACTCACGAGCAAGGTAAATTAGCCTGTGCTTATCTCCACGCTATCGAAACAAGATCCTTCTCGAGAGCCACCCCGAGCACCGGTGCACTGAACCGCATCGTGCGGTGTAGGTGTGTCCTTGGCTTTACAAGGATACAGCCAGCTCCCTTCCAGTCGCACATGAGCATGGCAAGAATATGAAAGACAAAGCAAGAAGCCGATAACATTTCAATGCTGCGTTCAGAGGCGAGACGACTAATGAAACTGAGGGGAGAGCCGGAACCCCCGCTCTGTGTCTGTTGCACCAATTGTCTGTTGAGTGGCTGGTAAGAATTAAAATTGTGCTGTCAACAGTCTAAGTCTCGCATGATTACACACCTTTAGAGCCAAACAAGAAGAAAATAAATTCAGATGTGTGTGGCAGGAATTGAATAGGGAAGATACTACAACAAGTCTCCATTACCTCCTAAGCGTTGGGCAAATATTAATCACTGCAAAATCTCTTGCCAACACTGGTGCCACGGTTCAGCCTTTCCAGACACACAGAAATACCGAACGCGTGTGTGAGGAACACAGGATTTTTCCATCTGTTCTAGACAGCATACCAAAGCATACACCACCTCTCCACCGGCACTACTGCAAAGAATAGGCACCGCCCACCACAGAAATGCATCCACCGAGTGTGGATCGAGGCCCTTTCCTGGCCTGAGGACCTACTGCTGAGGCTACTTGCATGGGAGGGGGTACCCTCTGCAGCGGAGGTGACCTCTCCAGTCCTCTCAGCCTGCTAAGAGTAGTCAATGTCTATTACTATATGAGCAAGAAGAAGATAATTCTCCTATTTTACCAAAGTTTTTCTTTTCCCCCTCTGGAATAGTTCTAATTCTGCCCTTACCCAAACCTGCAAGAGATGGTTAGCCATTTCTAAATTTCTTGTTTCTCTTTGGTATTCCCTGATGAGAAAGTACAGACGCAAAGGTAAGAATTCCTTTGCATCTTTCATTTTTGCACCTCTGCATATTAACAGAATATTCAATGAACTCATTTAACACTTCCCAGTGATCTACAAATAATCCTTTGTGGTTTTGAAATGCGGCTATAGGCAGAAAAATGCCTGCATCGTTTTTTTAACATAACTGTTCCATTCCCTGTGTGTAATCAGTCATGTCTGCTCACTATATTAACAAAAATGAAGCTGAACATCTTCTTATCCTATTGTTTTGCAAAATAAATGTAGCTCTAGGAAAGGAAGCTGGCATCTATTCTGGCTCATAAATCATTAATAGAATTATATGCAAAATGTTGAATTACTGTATCACTGAACTAATACCTCAGTTTTACTCCCTGTTTTCCACTAAGCCTGTAGTGGTGGTAGCAGAGAGACCATCCCCAGCAAACCACTCATTCTGGAGTCAAAAGACTCTTCTTCACCATCTGGAGCGAAAGATGGAAACAACAAAGCACACACCCTCTTTGAAATAAGCCAAGCTCTATAGAAATATGGCAGTAAAAAAGCAAGCTTTTATAAACAATTGGCATATACATTCAAGCAAAATGCTTTAAATAGAACCAGTGAATTTAAGGAGACGCACTCTGAATCCAGACCCATCTCCAAGCAGGCTGACATGACAGTTTCTCTGAAACAGCTTCCTACCGAGGTGTTCACACACTGAGGCAGCTGTCAGGGGTGACAGGAAGATGGTTCTTGATTCAGCTTAGTTTGGCTGAGCCTGTGGGTGAGTTTGACCATATTTTCTCCCAGGTGCTGCTGCATTAACTGTGTGAGGAATGCACCAGGTACCAAAGCTGACAGAGACTTATAGCTCTGAAACAGAGATAGTTACAGCTGCACATACATGCTTCCTTTCTTATTAAAGAAGAAAAAAGTGCTGCTATTTACCCTGTTAATATCCCTAAAGCAATCTTTCAGTCAGCCTCAACAGGCAGCATGCCCCTGCGGTGTCCTGCCTGGCCCTCTGAGCCACCTCAGCGCCCAGCAGCCCACGGGTCCACGTCCCCCAGGAAACTCATCCCACCGCTAGGCTACGAGTAACCTGGACTGAGTGCCATCTCTTATCTTCCCGTGAAACTTTTTGGATTACCTCCCTGTCTTGTGTCAAGTTCTCCTGCAGCTGATCCTGGAACAAATGAGCCTTTTCATGCTAGGAGGAGGCCCAAGACAGCATGCAAAACCACAGGAGGGGACCAGCTGTGCAGGTCCTCCAGAGAGAGGACAGCCCAACTCTAACAGGACCATCCCGGTGAGATAGATGAGTGAGGCAAGACATGACTCAAGGAGCAGAAGACGCAGTGCCAAAAAGTGAATTTTCAGATGTTCTACCAACAACAGCAACTTGTTGCCGAACAGAATCGTGACTTATCCAGCAAATCTGCTTTCATGTAGGCAAACTCAACAACCTACACAGACTTTGGCTGAGGACATGGGGCTGGGGAAGACCCTTTGGCTCCAGCATGCCTATGAGCAGACACACATGTGCACACGCATGTGTGTCACAACGAGAAAACAGTTATACTCACAGTGAAGATTTTATCCCTGATTTCTTCAGGTGAAAACCACCATCGCTTATTTTTTCCTTTGGTTACATCAAACTTGGCATTTTAAAAGCTAGAGGTTTTTTGTTGTGTTTCTTTTTTTCCCCCCTTCCCTTTAAAGTGAGTGCTGTTTTGAATTTAAGATGAATGTTGCTTTCATTCCCATCACTGGTTCCTAGCCTGCATTTCTGAGTCTTTGCTGCATTTTCACTACGTTTAGCACTTACTAGGCAATTATCACTGAGTCAGGTAGAATGACGGCATTTTCACAGTTCAAGCACACAGTTCTGTATTTCAGGGAGCTGGTTTTTAAACTACTTAAATGTTAATAGCATACACGTAATTGTACAGATCATTGTCACCAGCTAGTCCGTGTGCTTTCCAGGTGACTTTTGTCAGCTGGTCTTTTGCTTTACTTATCAATGTCAGGATATATTTTTTGATCGCAATTATTAAGTTGAGGTTAGAAATATTTTTATTTGTATTCCTAGGTGCCCGCATCTTTCTGTTTTTAAGCCTCACCAGCCCATCATTTGTTACAGAAGCAGAATCTCAAAACGCTCTTAAAGCATCACACAGGGTGGAATTCGTTTTTACTGCAATCCTCCATTTTCAAAACAACCAGTACATGATTGCTACAGTTCTCAGGGGAAACCAGCTTAAATGTGTGTCCATATTCCCCCTGCATTCCAACTCAAAACATCTTACAGCATCCAAAATATTGGTGTGTGAGAGAATGGAGGAATGTCCATTTTGTACCACAGGAAATAAACCACCTTCCTCTGCTTCCTCCCACGTTCTCCTCTATATTTGTTAAAATGGAATCTAGACTTTAAAAAAAAAAAATAGTTCAAGGCAACCGTAGCTGTATCACACCACTTTCGCTGTACAGAAAACTATTTCAGCAGAAGAGCATGAGGAGATCCTTACAAGCCAAAGTATACTGCTGTAATGGGAAATGATGAGAGAAAATGGTTTCAAAGAAAACCTATTACTATTCCCTTGTGATGGCCAAATAAAAGAACAAATACCATTGCCATTGAGTCACAAAAAAAGTGAAGTTAAAGAGAGTTCTGTTAATGTGCAGATTTTGACATGCAGCTCCCCAAAAGGATGGGGTACAGAAATAGTAACTGTCATATAGTCATTTATTAATAGCTAAATTTGTTATACATCTGCTCTCCCACCAACTCAGCCAGCCTGGTCTGTGGGAACAGGGAGGGCAATGCGGCTCCACTATGAAATAAAACAGTTTAAAAAAACCCAACACAACCACCAAAAAACAAGCTGGTATGCATAAGTAGAAAGGCATGACAGAAACAGCACGGGATCAAAACAAGAAAAAGCAGCACAGATGAGTCAGGAAAGTGAAAAATCCAGAATGACTTAATGCCACCATGAAAGTTCTCGGAAACGAGGAGACAGCAGAACTAAATAACAGAAAAGTAGGTCTGATAAATACGAGAGAATGGAGCACCATTTAGGACTCAAGTGCCCAAGCAGCTCAGCACTTTTTCAAAAAGAAGTATAGGAAAGAAAACTCAGCTTTTCATTTTAATGGCAACGTGTTATGGGAATTAGCTAACAAATTTACTATATCAATTGCAATTATTTTTAAGTCTGTAGAGAGCTAAGTCATCCGAGAATCATAAAAGTAGCAGAACCTACTGCAATAAGAGGTAAAAACGGTGATCCGGGAATCGCTGCCCTGTAATGCCAGAACAGAACAAAAGTGAGCGACAAACCCGTCCGCGTTAAAGCACCAGCAGGAACCCAGCACTCATGAGGGATACACCAGCAGGAGAGAAGTAAACCCAAGCTTTTCCTTCTGGTTGGATTACGGAATCAACAGAAAAGTGTGCTATAACATCTCATAAAAGCCTATCCCCGAAACTGAAGTCGACTGGGATTAAATCCTGGTGGAAATGTTTGAAAACTTAGTAAATGTCCATAACTAAAGGGTAAGGATAAATGATAACATGCTACCCCTGAGACTGGTGTTACGGACAGATCTTATTTAACATTTTAATTAATCTAGGAATAGGGAAATCACTGCTAGTCACATGGGGAAAACCCAAGTGGCAGGTTATAATTAACCAACCCACCTACAGACTGATGGGAGGAGGCAGCATCCAGACTCTTCTATTCTGGTAACCTACAAATCACTTACATTGTCCTTAACATTATAAGATGCTTCAGAATATGACATATTTCCACTCTGCTTTCCCTGACCACAGCTCTGCCTTCTACTGTCAAAATATACTGCAATGAGATATGAAACAGCGAATATATTTCACTTTGAGTCTTTAGCTGGCATGCAGCACTGATACAAGCTCTTAAAGAGTTCACTGAATTGGTCAAACGTCACGATGCAGCAACATTTGTATCCTGAATTTGCAAAGAAGTGGGGCTTCTCCTTTGATGAAAAGCACCTGTGAAGTGTGAGGTTATTGTGCTCCCTTTTGCCATTTCTTGGATAAATGTCATCATTTTTAATGCTACCAATCTTCTTCTATAGCCTGCGGGGGAGATTTTCTAAGGCAAAAAAATGACTTGTAGGTGCTTAATTCCCATTAAAAGCTACTGAGGAGATAAGTATCAAACTGCTATTGGAGCCTTCAGGAAAGAAGTCTTCCTGTAAACCATCATCATCCACCCTTTCAGCACCTGAAATAAGTCACCGATACAATATATATTATTTAAACAAGAGATGTTCGAATCTGTAGTGAAACCACTTTGTGGCCTGAAAAGTAGCTTTTTTGGCATCCTCGAGCAAGTATGCACAATGAAGTGAGGCAAGATGCACTCTAGTTCCACTTTTAAAAAGATCTCTTATTTTAGCCAATGTAAGGCGAGAAGGCAGCTATGTTATCTATCTGGCTCAGCAGAACAGTCTCATTTGAAAACTCCACAGCGAGTCTTGACTGGTATTAATGAATACTTGTGTTTGGTTATAGAGGTGAAATATTGTGTACCTAAATTCAGGAGCACAGCGGCTAGCAAAGAACAAAAGAGCTCTGGCAAAGAATCTACTATTGTCAGTATTCCTCTTTCTCTCTGTGTTGTTGGTCTCCACTCTCACGCTGATGTTCCCAAGGGTTTTGCTCTGGATGCATGTTTCTGGTCTTGGCAGTTTCAATGGAAGTTGTTAGACCCCCTTCCCCACCTGTGGGGAATATGGTCTTTGTCAGGGCATTTTAAAAGTGACAGGTGCTGGAGGCCACATATAAAGGGGTAGAAAATACACAAAAAGGACATGCCACACAGTCTGATCTGTGCACGGTCTCTGCACCCCAGGAAACCCTCACCACTGCCTTCGTGTTTCTCCTGTGTCACTATTCCTCAGCAGATCTCAATGGTGTTACACATTGTGTACCACAGTCCCCTTTGACAGACAGACAGACCTGGAACCCTATGAAAGAAAGTAATTTCATGTAGTCCCCCAAGAGATCTCACGTGGAGCCACAAATACCCTGAGTGGTCTCTGTGGACCCAACATAGGGCTTGGGAAGGGACAAACAGTGTTTTGTGTCTCCAGCTCTCTGTGGAATCTGCTGGGAAGAGAGACACTGTGATGGTAACTCTTACGCTGCAAAAGCACCCACTAGAGCAATACTGAGGTAACAAATTCACTTTGGACAGCTAATACAGAGAGATTCGCTGGCAACTTTTAATCAGTAGCAAGTTAAGACAAATTGTAAGCCATGACCTAGAAAGAAAGGCTCTGCAAATCCCCCTGCCAGCCTCCTGAGCACGGCAGCTCCCCCGGTACGCAGCCTTGATAAACGGATCCTTTTACAAAGACTAACTCATCGCCTCTGCCTGCATCAACCACCTCTGCGAGGGTATCCTTCCTGCGCGTATTGCTTAAGTTAGGTCAAAAACTCGGTCTTGTTTTCAAATCCACATTCATGATGAAAGCCTCCAGTCTAAGACTTCTATTCTTCCGAGACCTTTTCAGTTATAAGCAATGTGAATAATTCTTCTGCTTTTTCTCTGCTATAGGCCTTCCTCCCTAAAAGCACAAAACATCTTTCCTCGCTAAACTGTCTCCACACGTCTCCTCTGTGCACAGTGAAATAGCCCGAAACGATGGGCTGGGTCAAGGTGCACAATGACCAGTCTCCCTTTGAGCGAGAAGCTTCTGTTCTCAGCAGAAGGGCCGAACCCCAGGTAATCTATTCACTCCCTACCTGGCAAGGGAAGCAGCAAAAGAATAATTCACTGCACTTCTAACTGAAAAGCTGTCACAGAAGTACAGAACTCAGACTTAAGCCTTCAACAATGAACTTTAATTTGAAAATGGCACCAAGTTTTGATGCAGAGCGAACAGCTTCCCTTAACGAGGCAGACAATTAGAGAGGAAGGAACAACCTCCCCGAGCCTTCAGCCTGCAAGCAGCCCGAGCCACTCCCCAGTGGTGGCAAAGACTAAACCAAGGTGTCCTCCGCTTCGGCACGCCCAGCACCAGGGCGGTCACAGGGCAGAGCCATGAACAAGGCGAGCCCTGTGACCAGGACAGCTTTTGGGTGGCCCAAAAGGCACAGCCTGGGCGACTGTGCACAGCAGTCCCGGGCAGACACAAGCCCACCTGCCAGGGCACTGCAAATAGCCTTGATTTTGGCAGCACGTCTTCCAACCCTAACGGCCTTTCCTAAATGTAATTGTCAAATGTTTATGTTTCTTTCTTTTCCCCACAGTAATTTTTGGTGCTTTGAACGTTTCAGGGATTCAGCTACATAAATAGATACCCTCATCTTGTAACAACATACTAGATTACATAATTGCGATTAGGATGGGTAATTACATAGTGCCCATGTGAGACAGACAGCTTCGACGCTCCACATCACAGCCGTGTCAAAATATTTTATTTACAGAATATCAGAAGCAGTAACTCCACAGGCTACACCCTATTCTACCGTAAAATGTTAAATTATTTTTTGGATCTGGCTATACAAAAATAATAATTAGTAAAGTCCTTCAAGTGCTTCTATTCTGTTTCTATTTTGTTAAGAAAAAACACACTGTTGGGGTCCTCCTCACTACAAAAATTTCAGCAGCAAGCTGGTTTTCACAGCACTGGTAAGAGTGCTCTTGTTTACTGTAGAAATGTTACTAGACAATATTATAATGCTTTCCTGAGGTAAAGCTCACAGACGAAGTAAAAAAAAATTAGCCATGGTAGGTATTTTTGTCAAGGCATTTAACTCTCATTTTGATCTGCCGATGACCTTTTACTTGAGTGAATCACAACTACATCCTAATGACAGCTATGAAAACAACCTGGAATCGCATGCAAATTTTATTTTTTGTTTTCCCTCGTGGCCTCCAATTTATTCTACTTAGTGTTCCATCACAGAAATGTCAAAAACCATGAAGACCCTCTGTAAGACAGTGAAGAGTGCACAAAAAGCTCTCTAGAATTTGATGGGGGCAGGAGATGAGTGTTTTTCAAACAGTCAGCATTCCAAGAAAGGAGATAAGCTTAAATAATGCCATGAACAGGAGTTACTCCGTGCGCTGCCCTGAGCACCACTTCACCAAGACTTGAGCAAGGAAGCCTAAGTAAGGGTTTAGGCGGTGCAGCCCAATATCATAAGTGTCACATTGTACTGCTCCACAGAAAAAATGAACTAAGTGCTTGCTGACCCCAGCTGATGGGATATGGACTTGTGTATTTACTTCACATACAAAATAGCCTCGATTAGTATTTTCCACACAGCTAACCTGGAACTTTGTTAAATAATCATGGAGCTGCATGAATACTGAAATGATGATCCTCTGATCACTGTCACACTTGGTGCATCACATGAATTTTTGAATCACCTGTGACAAATATCAGAGGTTCTCACAGTGAACTGCTACTTCTGTTAAAATACTTTTTTTGGAGGTTTTACAAAGTTTAATTGCATGGGATGAAACATGACACCGAGGCACTTGATTTATTACTAAGCAAGGCTCTGTATTAGTGAGACTGCAGAGCATACAACATTGTGGAATTATTTTTACTCTGTCATGACAGATGGACCCAGGCAGCGTTTGGTAAAGACTGCATGTAAGTGTGCAGACACATGCTGCAGGTGGGATCCTCTCTGCCGCCTCCTCCAAGCCAAGCTGTTACACTTGAAAACAGCATATTTCACAGATGACGAAGAAATCATCATCATCCACGTTTTGGAAATTGCAACATAGATTTCAATCTTCTCTATTTGAAAAAGGTCCATCTTGACTCGAAAGCCATGTAAGCCTTCCCAATTTGAGAGGATCTATAGATCAAAAATCCCTGAGCATCGGTTTTAATCCCACCCTATGACAGGTGCACACAGCTACTGCAGGGAGGCAGCAGTAGATGCAGCGAGGTGACAGACTGCCATCTCTGCTTTCCAACCTGTACCGATGTTTTGGTTTGCTTTCCCCTCACCCCATACAGTGGGGCACCACATTTTGTGCTCTGCTTTCTACCACCCAAGATGGTGCTTCTACTTCTGGAAGATGGACATGTTAGAAAAGGTAAGTTTCTCTGCACATGCTGGACAGCAGAGCCTGCGACCCAAACCACAAATCGAGCAGCTGGTAACTGCAGCGCCTGTGCTGCCGGCTGCAATCAGTCAGGAGCGAGAGATTCCTCCTGTGCTTTGGAAATTCAGGTTTTCCACTTAGAAACCAGCTGAGAAACTATCATGCTGGGACTTGGAGTAACAACAAAGCTCCTCTTGCCTGCAGCACCTCCTGAGCCCTGCAAGTATCTGCCAACACCCCCACAATGTCCTCTAAGAAACGGCACGTGGGATCATTAAAGGAACCTCTATGACACGGGCACAGCAGGCAGCGTTAGCTGCAGCTTTCCACATGATACCCGCTGCCCACCCCCGGCCAGCACTTCTCATTTCATCTTGCCCTAACCTGTGCACAACAGGGTTGCGTCGGCTTCCAGAGCGCATCCGACCTCCGTGACCAGCTGGACGTCCAGACTAGCATCACGCCTCCCTGGGCGAGAGCAGCGCACAAGGCAAGTGTGGTTTTGTCCCACACGAAGGCAGGACTGTGCACCCATTTCCACTTCACGCTTATAAAGCATGGGTGCTGAGAGCGGGGTCGAAACGCCAGAGCAGCACCCTGCCGGGAAGGGTCTGGATACGGCTGGGGAGCTGGACGTCGCTGCGCTCTCCAGAGGGCTCCTCTTACAAGAAGACACCTGAGCGCTGACCACCCTGCTTCTGCTAAGCAGAGGTAATATCTGGCAGCTGCATTTCTGAATGTCAGCCAGGTTCTCCGTCTTTTCTATTTATTTCACCCTTGTGAAAAATCCTCCATGACCTGCTCTGCCATGGCCCTGGATGTACCAGTCACAGAGTCCCTCCAGTTGGGGAAAACCTCAAGTCACCACTTCATGTAAGCTTTCAGATAATTAAGATTTCTTCAGCATGGCCTGTATAGAATAATTTTGAAACTGTTACTTCATGATTTATGAGAATCGTGGTTAATACTTGAGAAAAATGCTTGTAAAGCTCAGTTCTCACATAACACTTTAACATTTTGTTGACAGCCAGCAATACCCTCTCTCCCCATTTGTTTTCTGAGTTGACACTAAACCTTCCTACAAAGCTAATTAAATCACCAGGAAAGGCATCTGACAATGTCAACAGGCTTAGGAATGGTCTTGATCAAGGCCTTTGGCACCAAGTTCACATTCTTCTGAGGAAAATCTTTATATTAAATTCCCTTGGAAACAAGTTCTTTGGACTGGCCCCTTTCCAGTAGCTCAAGATATCACTGCCCAAACCTAAGGAAGCTGGAAGCAAGCTTAAAGCTAGATGAAATGGAGGTGGGAGTAAATCTCTCTCTTTCAACGAAACAAAATGACATCCACTCTGTCCGATACTTTTAACAGGGACCAGAAAAGAGCATCAACTCAACAGGATCAGAATCAATCGCTCTATCGCAAAAAGTACTGTTAGCTAAGATAGTTCAGCCTTGTATTCAGCATTGTAGTCAACACTGGTTTACCATTTTGGTGTACTCTTGTGTGACTGGGAAAAGCCGTGGTTCCTCAGAAACATGTTTCTGGGATACTCTGACAGAGAGGTACTGGCTTTCTGCCCAGAAGCCAAGGTGCAAGCTACACCAAGACCAGGAAAAATCACTGAAACAAGTGTCCATGGTAATCTCTGAAGCTCAAGTAATGTCTCAAGCCAATTGAGATGCTTACTGCGCTTTGTTAAGTGTCGAGTTCTTTATGCTTTGGCTTTGTGCATGTTCGATACAAACGGTGACAAATACGGAAACAGCACTGTAACGTTTTGAGGCTGATTCACGGATAATATGCTCATTCACAGGACTCTAAGGAGGGGACTGGATGTCATGTTCCCTTTGAAAAATACAGCTGAAGTGAATATTCTGTAAAAATTCAAAGCAGATCTCAGATACAAAGAGCAACATAAGATAAGCAGTGCATAAGGGGACACTGAACAGGTCACAGAGTCTTACAATAAATATTACTGAAAGTCAGTAGTAAGGTTCAATTCATAACATCTCTAAGGACATTTATCATTATTACCAGCAGATTACATGCCTTGTTTTAGGGGAAGCTGACTAAAGACTGCAGTTAAAACTATTCCTAATGGCTGATTACACATCTTTACTGATACTTCAGCTTTAATTCTGATCAACTTTTGTTGACTTATAAACTCTGCTGCCTAGTCTAAAGCCTACAAGTAACCACATTTTGCACTAGATAATGCATACATTCCCCTAACTTCAGGTAACAGGCAGAAAATCCATTAGAAAAGAGCTGAATGAAGGGGAGCTCTATATATATCTCTGTCTTCCCAAGTACTCTGGCGTGACATTCCTAAGGCATTTCTAAGAATGAGGCTCCCTGCCAATCACTCTGAATACAAGTATGAGTCCTCGTTCCTCCCCTGAAATACATTCTGCTCTGCTCAAAGCTACAAAAACCATACTCCACAGGTGGACAAAAGGGGAGAGGGCAATCGGAAAGCCTCAGTGAACAGCTTCCAAATTCTCTGCACAAATAGGTACTGGGGCAGAGCCATATGTACACAAAATCACAGATGAATTAGAAAAAGCTGCAGAAATGCAGTATAAAAATCTCTTCCACCTCAGTCTGCCATAATTTAAAACACAGAACAGAATGAAAACAAAGTAATTGGATGAACAGAAAAGGCAATGCATTCCTCAAACCTCACTCAGAGTGCTCAGAAGGGAGTCAATTGTAATGATTAGATATAAAACTAAAGAGCTCCACATTTCTCCCTCCTCTGGGGTTTCCCAGCCTATCCCCTGTCTATCAGCTCATCTTTCCAGAAGTCATTCTCATTTTCTGCCATGTACAAGGCCAAGCACATTACCAGTGCATAACAAGGTATAACAATGATTGACGATTACATATGGACATGGCAAAGTTGAGATTAAGAGCGGCATTAAAACAGCATCAGAATTTCAGAGGACTTTAAATGATGGGAGCTTAGGAATAAGAACGGCAGAGAAGAGTAAGTACAGAAACCACCAAGGAAACCCTTGTTGAAAGGGTCTGCATCCATCAAAGACAAACAGGGATACAAACAAAGAGAATTAATCAAACACGGATAAGAACAAGCAGTGTGTATCTCCCTGAATCTCCCCTGCTATCAGGTTAGATGCAAATCTGTATAGGCATAATGTGTACCAAAAGCCTCAAGCAAAACATCGTTTAGCCTTAAAATATTGTTTCTAATTTTAGGTAACTACTTCTCAGGGATTGCACTCT